>NW_027114049.1:67177-97661 GCF_000696795.3 Halyomorpha halys
AAAATCTGCAATAATAGCACTTAAGACAAACATTTGGTTGTAATTATAAATTATATTTTCCTATTTATTTTTTTGATATATCATTTAAATAATAACTTCAGAAAATTATTGGTGACATTGATAATACACAATATATTATGATAAAGAATTAATCCAAACAATCCTAATTTACTGCAAATAAAAATAAATTTTATTATATGTCATTTGTTTGTTTGGAATAGTGAAATTCGAAATCAGTAACATCTACTATTTTAATTCATAAATTATATGAATACCTCTACAAATGAATTATGAATATTGTCTCAATAGGGTTATGAATTTAAAAATAATAGCTTGTATTAAATATTTAAAAAAATAAACCTCTCTATTTTTTTATACATTAGATTGATATATTCAATAGTTCAACTTTATTCCTAATAAATAAATAAATAAAATAATGTTAAAAAATGTTCTTTATTTACCTTGATTCCTCCTTCTGAAGTCAGATGCTGTGATTGATTCCCATGAATAATGGAGAATTTCTATTTTTTAGTGAGAGTGGGTAAATTCATCCTGAAATTAATAATGATAAAGTAAGTAGCTGTCTATAGATATAGATAGAAGACAGGTGGTGAAAAATAAGTCATTCTGGCTTATTAAACAATACCAGTTGTTTTCTCATATTATCCTCTAAATTAAGTATTTTTGACCAGTACATTTTTCTTATAAGGTGTCATGAAAACAGCCATATATGATAAATTATTCTTTATTAAGAAATTTACAGATTAAAGACGTTTTGGGACCGTTGCCTCTTCAGGTATACTAGCATTGTAGTCTTCTTTTTCATCTTATTCATTTTTTATTAGATTATTCTTCTCCTTATGTAGTCTAATAATATACCTATATAGATATAATGTAGAACAGAGTTCTGTAGACATTGACATAAGCATATTTTTCAAAAGTATTATTCATCTCACTATTAGAATCAGTTATGAAGGTTTAGATAAGGTAAAAAGGTGGATGAGGGAGGCAAGATTCCTTCTAATTATTTTTGGTGTTTTATGCTGTGGGAAGAACCACAGAACATCTGGCATAGCTGAGCCCTTGAAACATATAACTAAGATGAAAATATCGATCTAAGTATTAATATATATTTATTTAATTTAAGTTTTAAATACAATTTATTTCTATTTGTAATATTTATTTTTTAATTTCAAGGGGATAAGGGATAGGCACACCCCATTCGGATCTGGCAGTGCTATAAACTATGTTAGATATCTAAGATGAATCTAACACTGTTTAAGCTGAATCGAGCATATTAGAGACCTACAGCATAATTTCACTAAACAATTAGGACCTCTCAAAACCATCCGATGTACCATATCTGGAGGGGGTGACATGAAAACTTTCTAAGCACGTCAAGTCATCATTCATAGAGAAATGGACGAGACAACTCAAATACCATCATCATAATTGGCACAAAAACCCACTTAGTGATTCTGCACCTCCTAGCAGCTTCCTCTAGATGGCTCTGTCTCATGTAGTAGCTATCCAGCAGTAGCAGTCCAACTTCTACTGCCCAGCAAGGCCCTAGGCATTTGGCTCCACACCGTCCAATCATCCTGCCACAAGTCGCTCCACTCTCCTCATTTGAATCATTCGTTCTGATATTAATTTTTTTTTTTTTGGATCTCAGACTCACCCATTTGGGGAAATGACCAGCCCAACAAAGTACAAATATATGGACTAGTGAATTAAAATTATTAGATGCAGTCCCCAACAATGTGCTATTTGAAAAAACATAGACTAATCCAATACCAATAGATTTTAATCCAACAAAAGAAATTTAGAGTTAGTGGCTTACATAAAACGTGTAACCAATTGTCTTCATTTAGATTTTCTGATATGACTGGAAATGCTGAAAGTTTTAGCAGGTATTCTGGAGCAGTAATGAGAGATTTAATGTACAAAGTTGTCTGAAATCAACAACCTTCAAGTTTTTCAATGTCAGAATATACAAGAAGAAATATTTTGTTTAGGTCAAATTGCAAATTATCACATGGCTACCTTCTGCATGATTTGGAAGCTCTCATCAAAAAATGAAGTCTTACAAGAACAGTGAAACACATCCTTGAAGATTTTCCTATATTTGACTATATTCAAAAAATTCTTGTAATATCAAAATGTATGAAAAATATGTTGAAACAGCATTCATTACTTTAATAGAATTGTAAAACAGGACAAACTGCTATGGTCTCTGACACACTAATAAAAGTCAGAACTTAAGGTGTAGAGGCAACCATATAAATATTATAAAAATAAGGGTTATTTATAAGTACAGCTATGTTTTCATTTATTTATATTTTTTTATAATGCTTATATATTATTACAATTTATCAAAAAAAATGATACTCTCATAATACTTGAGCAATTGCTGTGGTGTGGCTATTTTTTAGAACATCTCCATTAATTCACAAAAAATTGTATTACTAATTCAATATTTCTTTGGTTTGGTTCTTTTGATTAGTTCTCAAAGATCTTGGCATTGACTAAGATTGGATTATAATGTCAACAGAAGTTTCATTATAAATAAAATCTGGATCGGATAATGACAAATTCAATTAAATAATGAAGAAATTATGAAGGTTTTGTAAATTAAAAAAATTACTAAATTTTTCTTAATTTCTGACAATGATTTTTGTATATATCAACCTTGTTGTATTTAATTTAAATAATCTTCAATATATGTAGTGCTTGCCAAAATAAATTATTGGTATGTAAATGATCTTTAAATAAGGGAAAGTGTATAACGAAGATCAAAACTAGAAGTGGGCAACCTTAGTCAATCAGGTTGTGACATTTCAGCACGGAAAAGGCAAATGAAACCAAAATTTTAAGAAAAATATATATAAATATAGCAGTGATTTATTATTTATTACAATTATTTGCTTGAAAAAAAATAATTAATTTTTATTAAATAATTTTTTTTTAAATTCTAGAGGGGAAACTGCACCCTCTTGTCCCCCTCTGGGTCCACCCATGATAAGGGAAGAGAATACTTTAAATCTTAACTGAAGTTTAAGTCTTCTACCCAATTATAAGTAATTAACATTTATATTTTAGTTATAACTAATGCCTAGTCATAATATATACCTGACAGTCTAGAAATATATCTAACATCGATAAGGAATCTTTTTAACAAAAAGTGAAAGATTTTTCAAATGATATTTGGATCTGCTGGCCTGTCATTGCAGTCACATCAAACCTACCTTGTTGACACTAACATTGAGTTAGCTAGAAATATTACACGTGACTAGATGGCATGGGCGTAGGCAGGATTTTGCCAAGGGGGACCAGACCTCAGCCCATTACACACACACATATATATATATATATATATATATGATCCATTTGAAAACATTGGGTAGAAAAAAGATATGTGATTCCACATTCCAAGAAATACCCTCACCTTTTTATAGCTAATTCTTGAAATTAAAGCATTACTTTCAAAATTTTATCAGCTATAATCACAATAAATTATTGAAAATCAAGCGTAAACTTAATTATTGTACATAAATACATCCAATAAACACTATAAATTCAAAAATATTAGAGGTGATGAAGAGATTTGCTATGAGAGCATCAGCCTTCTGGGATTTCTAGTAAAAATATTAATCACATCTTCTATATGGATTGGCTTTGTTAATTTATTTTCAATAAACATTCTGAGATTATTAAAATAGCAAACAGTAAGTTAAAATACGAAGAATGGAATCTAAAAAAGAAGGTTCTTTTTTATTTGTTTCCTCCATTATTTTTAGAGATAAGTGTATGACAAATAATTTCACTCATTGAATCTTCCCCTTTTTACCGAAGAATCAACATATATTCATCTTGTCTCACCAAAGGTGTGGTTGTGATCTTGTAATTTGTGGAGATGTCAACTTAACAATGTTACCTTCCTAGTTATATCATGTTTCCAGAAATAAATCATGAAATCAAATAAGTTCATTATTTTCTTCTTTTTTTTTTTTTCCTTGGGTCCCTAAAATCGAGCCATGACTTCCCCCTGCTCTCCTCTGCCTACGCCTATGCTAGATGGGCTGATGGGTTTGGTCTGAGAAAGCTCTTAGGATATGCTCATAAATAGAGCTTTTCTGTGCCATTAAACTTCCGACCTGACTTTTTGGGAGAGAAAGTGTTGTAGAATTTAGAGAGGGTTTTATAAAGAAAGACAATGAGAGAGTGTTTTTACTAATGGATGCCACGACTAACTGTCCTAGCCCCCAGGAACACGTAGCTATTCCATGCTAGAGCAGTGCAGCTATCTACTGTTTTATTTCACAAACAAAATAATAAAACTTATTTTCTAAAACAATTTCCTTCCTAAAATATGTTTAATTATTTCCTTATATTTATTATCTTATTTTATTTGTATTTAATTTATATTAATATACAATTTTTTTTTAAACTGTATTTTATCATTCCAATCATACCTATATTTAACAAGTGTCTTGTCATTACTTCTCTAGTCACGCAATGTCAGGCCTGGCACACCAAGCCAAGTGTAAGAATGATCCAATAGCCTCTCTATAAGTAGCTTCTGGCACAGATGGTGAAGTCAGGGCCTTAAACTCCACGGGTGTTAACCGGTCACCACTCTGCCATTCCAAACCTCTTCAGTGCTGCTTCTGTGTATCCTCGTTGGGACAAGTAAATGCAGTTGTCTTCCTCTTCAACCTCTGCTCCAAGAAATTTTCCCCCTTTTTCAAGTTGAATTTCTATCTCCTTCTGTAACAAGCTCACAAATTTACAGATAAACTTACATCTTCCCCAATAATGACAAATTCATCTACGTAAACCCCCAATATGACCACCTTCTGGTTGATTTTTCCTTTAAACAAGCACAGATCTTTAATTAGATTCGCGAATCCAAGCCCATGCAAAATACATTTCAGTTTCTCAAACCAGTTCCTTCCAGCCTGAGATAAGCCGTAAAGATTTTTCTTTAGACACAAGACCTTACCAGTCTTTTCACAACAAGGGGGCAGCTCCATATATACAGGCACACTAAGTTCGGAGTTGAGATAAGCTAATTTAATGTCTAAAAATCTTACTTAATATTTTCTCTTCACCGACAGTGCCAAGATCGCCCTTAATGATTCTCACTTAATTACTGGGCTATAGGGGAAATCATAGTCCACACCTTTCTGCACCCAATTGCCACAATTCTGGCCTTGTAAACCTTAACTCCATCACACTTTGAAATTCTCCATATTTTTCATTTCTTCTTGGATTGCTTCTACCAGGTTTCCGCATCTGGTGCAACCAAAACATTTTTGTAAGTTTTTGGTTCCCCTTCCAGGGTTTCTAAAACAAAATCTTTTAATCTTTCAGGCAATTTTCTCACTAGTTTTGTTCTTCTCTGTCTGTCCATTGTCACAGGGTTTTTCTTGTTCTTGTTTTTCTTCTCTATTGTATGAATCTTGATTATCTCCGGGCCTTTCTTGTTAGTCCATTGGATGGTCTTCATCTTCAAAACCCTGAAATCCTCTTCATCACTTGACATTTGTAGGTGAACACACGTTTCCTGTTCTTCTAATACCGGATCTTCATTGTCTATACCTCCACAATCTTCACCACTCTTCTCCACCTCTCTCTCTTTTTTGAAGCCAAGGCACTTCTGGTAGCACTTTATCTCCATCCCGTTCTAGAGGGTCGTGGCATCCATTAGTGAAAACACATTCTCGTTTTCTTTATTTATAAAACCATCCCTATAATATATATAATTCCACAACAGAGAGAAAAGATATATTTTGCAAATATGAAAGAAAATGAAAGTTCGAGGAAGCCACAGAAGTGAAGTGGAATTGAAATCCCTTTGATTAAATATAATCTACAAATTTGTCTCTGATCTTTTTATCTACAATATTCTCAACACTGGTTAAGGTTTGAGTTTTTTGAGGAGTTGAATTTGAGTTTAAAAACAGGTATTTTCATAAAACGTGTACTGCTCAGTACAGTGAATTGTATATCCCATGAGATTCCATTTTTTTCTCATAAATGTTTTTGATGAGATTTCCCTTTCATATTCAACAAAATTTCTCTTGTACTATCATATTCGAATGTAGAAAAACGTTTAAATTGGCTAGAATATGAAAGATAGTTTTATTAGAACATTGTAATCAATGATGGTCAAGAACAGATTTTTTTTTTAATGGAAAGCTGTTTCGAATATCGAGGAAAGTAAAAAAATAAATATTTAAAAGCAAACTCTTAAATTTTAATTTTCTCAATGATTATAAGAAATGAGTATCACTCCAGTGTTATGAGTCTGCAAGGGTACAAATTGCCTCAAAGATCAAGGACTCTTTTTAAGTTATTATAGCTCAAAAAATTATTCTGAATACAGTTAAAAAAAATACACTTAGTTAAAAAAAATCCAGGCAATGAGTTTTAAAGTGTACCGATGCTTGAAAAACTCACATATTTTTGAGTTTTTGATTATAGCTTCAGAAATTTTAAGGTACAAAAATTACTTCAGATTTTATTAGGAACATAGTTAAATAAAAATACCCAAATATACCATTAATAAAGAACTTCTCTTGTATAAAAAAAAAAAAAATTTGGAATTGACAACTAGTCTTTTTAATGATTACATGAATGGTCATAGGTTATGTTCCTTGCTCTTAAAAAAAAAAAATATATTATTGTTGACTCATAACTTTAAATTTACATAAATTAAATCATAGTTGAATAATCTTATATAAAGCTGAGTGAGCTACAAATCATATGTATATTACGATGAGGTGTAGATAGTTGACCGTAGATTAATGATTGGAGAAGTTTGTCAGGGGGTGCGGTCAGCAAAGAACAACATAAATAAGCAAAACCATATTTATTTATTTTATGCCGACATTTCGACCTGAGTTTCAGGTCTCCATCAGGGGTTGTGGCGTAGAAGGTAGGCTTGCAACTCAGTTTTCTTTAAATATAAACAATTTACTAATATCAATAATTGTTTATAAGTTGCTAACAATAAAAATCAGTTTCTGAATATCATGATATACCAATCATAGTGACATACCATGATATACATGATACCAATACCATGGTAGTAATTGATACTGACTGTGTAGGGATTGAGAAGTGAAAGATAATGTATATACTGTGCAGAATAACGCTGATAGTATTTATAAACCAGACCATTATATTGAGAAGGTAAGCAGAGGTAAGAGACAGCACTAGGCATGTTATCACTAGGGATAGGATTTTTATGTTTTCACATATTTTTACCTGACCATGATATCTGCAATTCCTTACTAACTAAAGATGTTTCAAGACATTTATGACCAAAAGAAGCCATTTTTATTTCACATATTTTTAAATATTTGGTCTTTTTTACATATTTTGTTGTAAATCACATATTTTCTGAAATATTTGTTATTTTTAACATATTTTTAGATATTTTGTCCTGAATCACATATTTCCTTAAATTATTTGTTCAATTGTAAATACATTTATCGCAGTTACAACATAAAAGTCAAGAGAATGCAAGAAACTTAAAAGTGAAATTTATCATTTATCATAAATAGTGTGTACAAATTCTATATCTTCATCTTTGAACACAAATTAAAAGCAGTGGCAATAATAAATTTTCACACAGAATTACATCGAGAATTTCTCAGAATCAATTAAAAAGAGCAAGGGTCTTATTCCTTATTATAACAAATGATGACACAGCCGCCCAGGTGATGCAGAATACCGAACTAGATGCAATGGAAGTAGCTTCATTTAAGTATGCTCCTATAACATCAGTAGATGTTGAAAGATCTTTTAGCCGGTACAAGTCCATTCTGCGGTCAAACCAACGAAGATTTTTATTTGAAAATTTAAAAATGCAATTAATCTGCAATAATTTTGTAACTGACCCTGCTGAATAATTGATTTCTTTCGAAGCTTTAAATATTTTTCTAAAGTTTTTTTCTTTCTTTTTCTTTTTAATAAGGATTATTCTTTATTTCCATTTATAATTTGTTCATAATTCATTCTGAGTAATTATTAATCAATTAGTTTAATTACAATTACTAATTAATGTCTTGTTATTGACTTAACAGCTATGTTTTCTATAAGTACATTTTCTAGTACATATTTTAACATAATTTCTTTAAAATATTATTCATATAATATATAATAAATACATATTTATGTAACTTTTTTTAAATTATAAAATTACTAATTGATTAGTAATTTATATTGTTGAATAATACAAAATTTATAAATACATATTATTTACATATTTTTTAAATATTTGACAATTTATTAGCACATATTTATGTACATATTTCGGATTTTTTAGCATATAAAAATCCTATCCCTAGTTATCACATTAGCTAAGGAATTATGGCAATGACAATTTAGTCAGAAGATATATCATAATTTTGTAGAAACACTTGTCTCTTCGAATAAAGTCAAGCAATTATCGGGTCAACCAGAAATTTTAATTTAATTCACTTTAATATTTGTTTACCTAAATCTGTTCCTGTCGGGTAAGGTTCTGATTATGTTATTACTATTACTGATGAATTTATCGGAAAAACTCTCTTTTATTAGATAAAAAATAACTATAAAGCCTTTAAATTCAAATCATAAAAGAAAAATGAAGAAATTAAAATTTGTAGTCAATAGTTAGCTAAAAATTCTAAACTTATAAAATTTCAGTTAATTTATTCCTTATCATGATGAAACAAAATTTATTTCAAATGAAACAAAATTCCTTTGAGACCCATGAATTATTGTAATTTATTGTAAGATCTATTTTAAATACCAATTATAACCTTTCAAGATTGTTTACAAAAGGTGTTGGCACATTTAATTTTTTTCACTATTCTAAAAAATACTAAAATAATTTTTTAGATTAAAGATAGTTATAGGAGTAAGGAGGAAGGAAGGAGAATATAAGAAATGGCTTGGAAACAGATCTGTTACCGGTGGTGTACTAAGGATCATTCTTCGTTCTCCTCAAAAATCAACGAGTCTTAATATAGTAAGATTAATGAGATTATAAGGATATTATGAGTTGCTTCAAAATTCAAGGATAATAAATTAAATTTATGGAAATCAAAATTTATAAGTCTTATCAATGTAACCGAGTCTCTATAAAGAGTAAAATTTCTAATAAGGCACTAATAACTATGAAATATTCACAGATGATAAAAAATGTTAACATCAATGTTGAGAAAAGCTTGCCAGATTCAAACATTGGTTTAAACAGTCTGCATGCATCCTTAATATTTTAGGCTTGACATTACAAGCCTGAACAAACATTGTCCAATATAAACATTTTTGAAAACAATTTTTAAAAAAGGTTTAATAATCTTTTTATCAGAATTTTTTTCACTTATGTATGTCGAGCCAAAGACACTAAGAACAGTAAATGCAAATTTTTTAGCTCGTTTGGATCTCCCAAACTTTTTCAGGCATTGAAATTAATATCATCTTTCTTTTGTGAGTTTTTGATAACATTTAAAATCTTATTTGAAAGAAAATTGTATTTTTTTACTTTCTAAATTCTCGATCATAGTAGCTAGTCCCATAAATTTTGATTTCCAAAAACCTTTGTCAAATCTAGTAATTGCATTTCAAAACCTATAATTTCAATTTCGAATGGATGAAACTTATTAATTCATTTATTTGTCTTTGATAACATTTATTATAAATGGCTGAGTTTTTTTCTTTTCAGACATTTTGAAATCTTTTTAATTGACCAAAAGAACAAGTTTTATCTCAAAATAAATAACTACTTCAAAAAGGAAAAACACAGATTCTGATATTTATTACAAAAATGTGATCAAAGAGTCACATGGGTCTCGTGAGTCTTGCTTTGTTACCTCTTAACCTGGGAGAGGTGTAGCCTTGAGCATTTTGCTCATATTGGGGAATGATAGTATATTTTCCCAGTATTTCATCTGTTTTGATTATACTTTTGTCTACCTTCTGTTAATCCATTGATGTTGTAACTCCCTCTTTTACCTCCCCAGCTAAACTCAATTCAGTTTTGCTCTGGCCTCCTCACAACGGTAAGACAACTCTCACCAGTACTCTCCTAATGCCACATATTTTTTTTCTCTATAAAAGAAATAGTATAAATCGTCTATGATGATTGGATTAATAGCTTACAATGTCTGTAGTTGGCATTATATTCATATATTTATTAAATCTATTGTTATTTCAATTTATTTATAACAATAAGATTTACATAAAGCACATACCCACCTAAAGCTACATACTAAGTTTCAACATTAATCTAACATCTATAATTCATTGAGACACTCAAATATTTAGGTACCTCTTATTTCAATGATGATAATATTCCTCTGTATCCATTTTATGCAGCACAACTCTTCATTACCTAAATCAAACAAAAAAATGTATTAAATTATGCTTAGATGTTTCATTATGAAACTATATGCAAACTAAGAATCTCAACATAAGCACTTGCGCATAGTCCTCAACCTGGGATTTTACCATGTTCCTGTTACATTTTGGTTTTTGAATCAAAATAGCTCAAAGTTATTAAACATTTATTTAATGAATAGATTCAATTAGCATACAGTGTGACTCTGAAAATAATGGGATAACATTTTATAGCCAAGAAGGAAACATGACTGGAAATGTTATTTCTTGCAGTAAAAGGTATACATATATATTTTATGATTAATTTTTAAGTTTTATTTTAATTTTTGAGAATATAGAATTTTGTTTATAATTGCACAATATAGATGCTGACTATTTAGGATAGTATAATTATCAAACTTAAATTTGTTTATCAATTCTTCTAATATCTGGAAATACTGCCCAATAGTACTACACAATTATTTTATCCTCCTTAATTATAAATCAAATGCATTCCTTCTGAATTTTCAAAGTCTAGCTCTTAAAAGAAGATGAATAAAACAAAAATCCTTTAATAATAAATACAAACATAGATCATCTAAGTTTAAATCTAAAACCAATGGTATTATGTTGAAATGCTATTAATGTACTGTAATGAAACAAAATTTATAATAGTAAACTTATTATCATAAATAATAATAATAACTAGAAATATTTAATTTTTTTCTTATAATGATAAACAATTTACTAAACAATACAAAAAATTTACTGAACACCATAGTAGGAGACATTTTCTTTTTTTTTTTACTAGTACAATTGTTACATTGAACTAATTAATATTACAGCTACATATATTTCAATGCATTATGATTGAATTGAATGTACCTTAATTAATATCAATGGAAATATTAAATCCATTGGAAAAGTACTATTTTCCCCAAAAGTTTTAATAATAAGGTTTTAGATACTTACTCAAAATTCAACCTGGATACATCCCTGAAGTACTGTCTGGTCATATTGTAATGCTACTGACTTATTTTTTTAATACAGTTTTTTTATAAAGTAAAGTTTTTTATCCTGTAAATAATAAATAAAATAAAACATTTTATTCATAATATCATGTTTTATTTTCCATTGGCTTATTACAAAATTAACTTTAAAAAAAGAAAGTATGCATCTATGTACAGTAAATATTTAATGTTCAAAACTAGTGACAGATCTATTTTAAATAAACAAAAAAAAAAAAGATATGATAGTAAGATAATAAATAAAGAATTATTTAGCACCATTAAATTTATTGTAATGTTAATAGTAATTTATTTTAAATAAACAATATGGAATACGTAAAATACATAAAGGAATTATTTCTTTATTTATTTATATCAATTATTTTCAATTAATTCATCTTTTCTGTACAAGATACAGAAAATAATTCTATACACTACCAGCTGTTAATAAGTGTACCAGTGAAATGTTGGTAGTTTTGGAGGGAAACTAGTTGGCCTCCTAACTAATAAGGTAGGTATGGATAATAGTATATTATAATCAAGAGCATTTATATGTAATCAAATTAAGAAATATATTTCTGTTAGTTTGAAGTGAAAAATCATTCAAAAT
Source organism: Halyomorpha halys (assembly GCF_000696795.3). Lineage (NCBI taxonomy): Eukaryota > Metazoa > Arthropoda > Insecta > Hemiptera > Pentatomidae > Halyomorpha > Halyomorpha halys. Next base: position 79,169 of record NW_027114049.1, read on the forward strand.
TATAATATGCCATGTTATGCTGATATACATAAATATATGCTTTAAATATGTTAAAATAGTTAATTCTATTGCATTTCACAACTCATATTATCTGATTTTTAAGTTATTCTAAACTTTGATATCTTAATACTTCAGTTTTCATGTACTTAAACTCCAATATATCGAATTACAGTAATGAAATAGGATGAAGAATGAAATTATTGCTTCAATATTTTATGAATTCACTAATGATCTTACATTGCAGTCAGAAATTTTCGCTTGACAGAAAATTGGTAATAATATTCAGTAGCTGCAAAATATGTTAGCACTCCACTTTTTCTCTCTTATCAAAAAATATTAAAGTTCCTAGCAAACAACCCACTTAGGTGAACCGGAAATAAGTAGAAATTCAGACTAAGTGTAATTTTTCATTTTATATTTTAACAGGAAAAAGAAAAACTCTGGTTTCCTGGTGCCATCGGATATAACTCCCCAGCAAATGAAACAGAGCCCAAGTCACTCAAATTGGGTCAAATGAGGTGAGGATTCAATTTTTTTTTTTCATTTTCCCAGAATTGACATTTTCTTGCAAGTGGATTTTTGATAACAACCTTCTGATTATTTTTGTAAGTTTGATCTTTTATAAGAGTTAGTACTCCATACATCACTACTCACTACTTAGGATTGTTTTTATGCTAAAAAGGTTGTTTATTGAATAATAAAGATAAAAGATTAATTATATTTACTATTATTGCAATGGTCTCCACTTCCTTTAAGAACTCTGATTTAAGAACTATCCTTATTGCATTAAAATGTTATAATCGGTATGGATTAATAAATATTTTTTTTGTCTGTGGTTTTTCATTATTTGTTGACCTTGACTGGTCTCTGATCAAATGTCTTGGCTTTATTTTTGGTTTGTCTTACCTTTAAAAGTTGTATTACTTCTGTATTCATAATATATTTACTCTGTAGATTTCATAGCCTGAGAATCAGCTCAATGAATTTACCTCTACTGAGGTCACTTCGAGCACAACTTACAAGTTTGTGACTGCCAAGATCTCTCCTGGCTACTAAGCACAGAAGTTTATATAGTCAGCTTAATTCCTTATTCGCAGCAATCCTAATGCTTCCTCTCTAACTAGGTCAAATATTTCCTGTAGAAATTTGATTATAGATGAGATTCAAAGTGATTTTTTTGGATTTGTATCCATAAAAATAAAAAGAATTAATCTTAATTACATATTGTTTAACTCAAAAAGTTTTTCAAATGTTTTCTCATTAATGTTTTTATAATATGCTAAGATTCAGATCCAGGAGATATGTCATCTCCTTCTTTTTTATTTTGGTTTATAGAACTATGCTTATTAATCATAATATTTCATTCCTATATTTTCCAATTAGGACATAATTTATTTATTCCAATAAATTTATTAATGCATCGAAATCCTTGCCCAATGCCTCATTGATAGTTAAGCATTTTTAAATTAAAAGTAATTAATTGATAACTAATTTCTGCTTCTCTGAATTCTGTTTTTAACTTGAAACTCCTCATGGTAGTATCCTTGGTTTCATCCTCTACACTGTCTATACAGCTGACATTCCAACCAATCCTAACACTATCCTCACTACGTTATGCCGATGACACATGTGTGTTCGCAGTTTATAATAACCCATTAATTGTATCCCAAACTCTCCTATCCCATATCACAGCCCTTGAAGAATGGTGCCGTAATTGGAGGATTAAGATAAATTCCAACAAATCCCATCAAATCACATTTACCCTTCGTCGTAAACCTACCGACACCCCTACAGATTCATTTAATAATGTTACTCTTACCCCTGTCGAACAGATCCGCTACCTTGGACTACATTTGGACAAACGATTAACCTGAAATCCTCACATAAGACTGAAAAGACAGGAAACTGCACGTCGATTTCGACTGTTACAGCACTTACTAGACAAATGGTCTAAACTTCCAACTCATTACAAAACACTGATCTACATGACTGTAATAAGGCCAATCTGGACATATGGAGTTGAGCTTTTTGTCTCCACTAAACCTTGACTTTACCTTATCTTACCTCTCCACCTATACTCAATTCAGTTTTGCTCTGGCCTCCTCACAACGGCAAGACTGAGCATTACTTTCACCAATACATTCCTAATGTGACATATTTTTTTTTCTCATTTGTGCATTTTGTTCATCTGGACACCTCCTTTGTTACTTATTTTAAATCATGAGCTGAGACAAGAAGATCTTTCGTCTTTTATGTAATCTGGTTTCTAAGGCCCCTGATGGAATTGCTACAATTTACAATTTAGTTTTAATATTGCATTGAAAGTAATTATAAACATTTGTGGCATCAACACATCCAATTATATAAAAAAAATAGTACAAATCATCTACCATTAGATAAATACTAACAGGACATCTCTTAAGGAACAAAAAAGCAGTACATTCCTACTGGAGTAATAATGTTTAGGCTAGGCAGAAAAAATGAGATGTCCCAACACCTTTTGTAGCCACCCTTACAGGTAAGATTATAATAGATACTCAAAATAATTTCATTGTGCATAAAATATATGTCATTAATCTCTAAGAGATTAATTTGAGTATTTTATTTCAAATATCTCCCAAATGAGGCCTACACTTAGCAATTTTATATGAACTTAATAGTTAATAGTTGCTCTAATTAATGAATTTCTAAATAAAAAGTTTTTTTATTTGAAATTTTCAGAAATGAAGTATCTAAAGGAGATAAGTAATTTTAAAATGCCATGAATGAATAAATTCTATTCTAATAATAATTATAAAAATTGATGGCTTGTTAATAAGTTACAGTTGGAATAACTTATAATTTTATTTATTTTGTATTTTAAAAGATATATTAATATTTATATGAATGAATTCCAATTTTGTTTATTTTTCGTCATAATTAATAGTAAAAATATTTTTACTGTTAACTTTGTTGTAATATATAAATATTAATTAAAATTTAGGCATGGATAACTACTAACTATGTTCATTTTTCAATATTAAACATGTTAAAAAATATAAATATTAAACAAAATAAGCATTATAAATGGATTTATGGTTTCTAACATGCTTAAGTCATTAATTCTGAAGAGTAATATTAATCTATACATGGAAATATTTATTGACTGTAAACATTACTAAAACACTGTAGTTCCATCAGTAGGTCATTGTTCCACTGTCAGCCTCTGGTCTTCCAGATTGAGGGAACAGTGCTTAGACACATATATAGTACACAAACTCAAGACTCTACACTCTCGGTCATATGCATTATGCACCTTCAGGAAGCTGCCCCAGATGGGAATGCAGGTATACATGCATAGATGTAGCAGCCCTATTAGCAGACTAGGGTACACAGAGAGGGTAGACAGTCCCAGTACCCAGAACACCATCTGTTGTGTAACCAAATCCAGCCTTGGATCTGATCAGTCTTAAAAGGAAACAAACCCGTTAGCATTGTGAACTTAGGGCACTGGAATGTATTATCACCTTATAGACACGATACATTAAAAATGTGCCTAAAACAAATCGGCAAATACAAGATTGATATAGATTAGATGAACTGTTCAATTAACTCTTGAAAAAAAGGTGCCACTTCATCTACTACTGCTGTCAAAAAGTTATTATTAAGGCTATCACAAAAGAGCTCCTGCTCTTCAAAAGTTATCCACCAAATATTTTGGAAGTATAAATGTTGGACAAGAATGGAATAGATGAACTAACCAGGAGCCAATTACATATATACATATACAATACCTTTTGAAACGCAGATGTTGTTGAACATGATATAAACAATGAAGCCGAGGTGCTTAAGATATGTAAAGCATATTACTAGAATGCCGGATGAAAAAATGCTGCTAACAGTCAATTCATGGACAAGGAGAAGAGGGAAACTGTAGCTGAGGTGGTCAGATACTGTGGATGATATCAGCACAAGACTGTGATAATTGGAGGAGGCAAAAATCTTCTGGGCTGTAGCACAATTATAAAAAAAAATAATAATAATAAAAAACTACGAAATACATGTTTATGTGAGCATGAATCACTATCTCTCATTTAAAATAGAACTATGGATGGGATTAACTTCAGTAAACCAATTCAGTACAAGTATTGTAGTCACACTTCTATTGTTACTCATGGAGTGAATGTCAGTGGCCACATTTAAATCTATCTTTATAGTTAAATTTTGTCTGAGGAAGCATAAAAAAAAAAAAAAAAAAAAAAAAATTAACTATTAGTTCTTGTTTCAGGTACTACTTTACTCTCTAAATTTGTGATGCAAGCTGATGGAACCCATTTATGTAATAAGAAATTAACCAGCATTTTTGTGAAATTGTGTTTTATAAGTTTGATCGATAATTCTTCAAGAATTTTCATTCCTCAATATAAACCCTTATCACACTATTCCTTTTTATCACTATTGGATATAATTTGAGCCTTGGACTTCAGTAGTGAAATGAAAAAAAAATTGTCCATATATCTTATAAAACATCACAAAATAAAAATACTGGTTGGTTCATTATTGCTAATGTGGATTCAATTTATGGTGTTCTTCATTATGGATCACGGTAAGTAAATTGCTAGTATTATATATTTTCAATTAGAAATTATTCAATAAAATTAAAATATGATTTCAGTTAAAAGATCCTAAAAATAGTTATATTAATTTGACATTATGTCACTCACCCACAAGAAGAGTGACAGAACTTAAAAATGCAATGCTGGAGAACAATCAACTCGTAAAATGCTATTGAACTTATATTTGATGCTATAGTAGTTTGAAGCTTTTTTTATAGTGCTGTTGAGTATTTTTGATTGTAAATAATCACCTGAAATTAGTCTGATAATGCCTTTTTCAACATAAGTTTTATAGGGTTTTGAAGTGGCTTTTAAATATTGCGTTTTTGAGGTCACTTTTCTAGTGGAATATTGTGGGTGAGTGATATTTAAAAATCATGAAATATGGATAACTCTAAGTACAAGTTTATGGATTAGATTTTAACAAAAATAAAAAATAAATAAAATTGTTGCATTATTTTTTCATTAGTAAATAATGAAATAATCTCATTTACATGAAAATTTATTGGAGAAAGAAAAAAAAACTGAACTTTTTAATATTTTAATTTTTCAATTACCTGTTGTGAATGTTGACACGTGACAACAATAATTTTCTTTTCTATTCAATTACTGCATTATATTTACAAATCTGAATTTCTTAACTTAAGGAGGGGGTATTGGTTTTAAATTTTAGCAACTCTTCTTATGATGTTCAATCAACATAATGTTTGCAGTTTAAAATAGGTTTTAAAATTTCCTAAATTTTTGAATTTTCAAATTATTGTGAGGGACCTACCCTTCCCATGGTGATGTCGATTGGAACTTTCTTGTGATATTTTGTTTTTCTGAAATGTAATTTGGTTTTGAGAATTGAATTCAAAACAAGATGACATGTTGATATAATTTTGTATGATTTATACATAAGCAGTTTTAAAATAACTACTTGTTTTATATCTTCTGGTGTTATCAGCTTATCTCTACTATGGATTGTTGGTTGCATCAACGTCAAAACTTAGGGTTTGCTGAATCTTTTATCATTTTTATCACATTATCAGTTTATGTTTGTACATTTATTTTTTTAATTTTGTAACTTGGAAAATTAAACTATTCTGGCAAATGAACGCCCTGCAAATGTTATATAGTTATATACTATATGTGACCCTTGAGTTCTTGTATTGTGAAGTGTTAAGTCAGAACAGACATTGGTACTAAAATATATGCAGTTAGTAGTTTTTTATTTCAATTCATGCTTACTTTAATTTTATTTCTGAGGGAATAATAAATAAATATTAAATATAAGATTATATTGCATGTTTATTGTACCAAAGATAATTTCATCACTTATATTTATTTATGATGAAAATTTATTTTGAAAACAATTGTAATTATTATCCCATAAAAATTATACATTCTAAAAACAAATATTTTATAAAGATTTGAGGCTTATATTTTGGTAATCTCATACACTTTTCATCAGATTAGAAAAAAAAAATTCTTAGGTTACTAAAATTGTAAACATTTCTGTGATAACTGATTAACTAATTTATTACAAAGAGAGGTCATGAATATTAAATTAAAGACCTTCTTGAGTACTGTTAGAGTACAGTATTCTGTTTTTAGCATTAGCTCAATTTTTCATCTTTACTGATAATATTGTTGAATCTTACTCACTGGTGAACAAAAAAAGGCTTTTATAAAAAGGAGAATAAAACTTCACAGGTAGGGAGAGAAATAAATATTACCCAGCGTAAAGTGGGAATGATCAAATAAGATATATAATATTGGAATGAGTGGATGCCCAATTAGATTTGGACTCAAGTCATAGTTGTCTTCTTGTTGAATTGTAGGCTTTGTATAGCTTGTTGAGGCTCTGTGTCTCTTGCAATTGTTACTTTTTCATCAGCTTCTATCATATTTATTACATTATTGTTTACTTATATGTTGTGCTTGTGGGTAAAACACAGAAATGGTGGCAGAAAGAGGTCTGAAGGAATCTCTAATGAAACTATTCCAACTAATGAGATTCCATCAGTTATATAATACTAACCTTTCATTAAATTAACACCTAGCTTCTATAATCATTTTAACAGAGGAATCAGATAGAAATTATTAGAAAAAAAAGATTTCTAGGACAGACTCCTTCTAATCTATTATTTTGTCCTGGCTAATAAAAGGACATAGAAATCTGATCAAACTTACTCAGATCTGATCGCCAAAGAATTATTCTGTACTGGAGACTAACTTTAAATTTGAACCCAGAGAATTTAATTTAATTTAAGAAGTAAATTAGCCATAGGTTAACCTTTGGGATCATATCTAGCTTCTATAAATTGGGTATCCTTATTTGGTTGAAAAATCTGGAAGTTAAGCATGATTTTGATAGCTCTTCCTTACCGAGTACTGAGCCCAAAAACCTTCATGGTTTGTTGTAGTTAAAGGTTTTTAACAAATTTATTTTTTTTTAAATATGTTCATATATTATGTTTTCTTAAGTTAGCTCAGATTAACTAAAATTAATTTACCTTATTGTAAATTTAAGTTCACAAGAAGCTATTATCATTGATCAAATATTACTTTAATAGCTCCAGTGTTTCTCAATTGCAGTTTCCAAAGAATGATACCCTTGAGAAGGCAATACCCATCTCTTTATTTTGTATCTCATGTACTAGAATTATACCCTAATTTACACCTGCTCATGTATGAGGTTTGAGTCATGAAAACTTATGTACTTTTACAAAAAAGGTTTTTGTCATATAATTTCTATTATCTTAAAAAGAAGATGCTCAAGGTGCGGCCAAAGAAAAAAAACTCATATAGCAATAAAACTATTTAATGAGCCAACATTTTGCCTCAACAACGCAGGGCTTCATCTGGGTTAAAACAGATTCAAATACTTAAATAAGGAAACAAAGTCAGAAAATAGATAACAAAAATAAAATTGAACTATTTTTCATTTTAATTTTATATTAATTATATTTTAATATCTTTAGATTATCATTTTTAATGTTATCATTTAAAATTTAACTATTTTCATGTATTTTAAATCATAATTAGATACATCTTAGTTAAATTTTATTTTTGTTATCTATTTTCTTATTTTGTAATTTAAGTGTATGTTTCTCTTTTAGACTTCATGAAGCCCTGCAACATGAGACGAAACGTTGCCTCACGTTGAATAGTTTTATTACAATCTGAATTATTTTCTTTTACCACGCCCGGAACATCTCACTTTTATTATTACTCACAGTCAATCAATGATCTTCCAATTTTTAATATAATTATCTTTATAAACAATCTATATTAATTCTCTGATCTGAAAATCTATTCTTGACCCCGATCATCTCTAAGTTTTGCAAAGAAATATTCGAGAGGTTTTAATGTCTATTTCATATCTCCTTAAATTTCAAGCTTTCCGAAACAATATAAGGGTGATTTACTGTATTTTAATAAGTGAGAGAGAGAAACTTGTGATTTTGTGGTAAATTTCAAGCTATTATATACGCATCCTTCATTTTTAATTAATTAATGTTGGCAATTAGATAACATTATTTTTGTCAAGCCTTGACACAATGTCAGTGGACTACTTTTATTTTTAATATAAAATCTGTTTGATTTGCTTACATTAGCTAAAATCATGCATCACTAAACAACTATTAACAATGTCATGATGTTCTCTCTTCTTGAGGTTTTGAAATTTCTTATTATAATGCATTCTTTGAATTTAATTCATCAATAAATTTCATATAGTATATTTACGATAGATTCCTTCATTAACACTACACCTTAATGTTTTTAAAATTCACTTCTTTGACAAAAGCTTTTAATTTTAATTTGTGAACTTTTATTGTTTAGTTAGTACTCAATTATAAAGTTTATTAAAATTAATATTGTGGTTAATGATTACTCAAAAACAAACCAGAATATTCAGGTAAAGAATGAAGATGGAAATAATGATAAGACGAGTCTTTATTTGAGGTATAATAATACTAATTAAACATATTAACAATAATATACACAATTAAAACTTTGATTTAATTTTACAATAATGCAACTCTGTTCATTGATGTATATATTTATATGTATATACAATTATATAATTTTATATATATATATAAAGACATAAATTTCTAATTAATAAATATACTATAATTTAAATCTGTTATAAATTACAATATTCGTGATGAAGTATTTTATAAAGTAAATAATAAAATCATATTTCAAAATATATACAAATCTACATGTGAATTGATGAAATATACAAACACTTAAAACTATGGTAAAACAATAACTAGACAACCATGAATTAGTTTTGATTGGTAGTCATAAATAAAATGAATAAAGAGAGAAAAAAAAGGGATGCATCTTAAAAACATAAGCAAACCTCCAGTTTAAAAATAATATACATTCACTCATTGAGGGGAAAGACAAGATAAACAATGTCTAAGTGGTAAAATTTACAATTTACAAATTTTAACTTTGGTACACTAGACTATCACAATACATAATAAACTTATTAGTTTTAAAGTGGGTGGCATCGCATAAGTTTATTCATATCTATTTACATTAAGCGATTTGCCAATAAAGGTTAAGTTGTTACTTGAAGTGGTTCTGCCTCAGAGGTATTATTATTTAATGTCTCATCCTTGTATGATAAAGGAGAGTATTGTTTTCTGATGACCATAGCTATTGGGGTATCAGCTGGTGATACTGCTGGTGAACATTCCTCTGATGTGGAATCTGTCTCATTAGGTTCACCTTGAGGTGGATATAGTCCTGCTCCATAGGTGACCTTTCCCATGAAGGACCTTATCTCATCAAAATAAGTATCCTCTCTCTCAGCCTCATTACTGCTCGGGCTGTCAGCTACTGACACCACACCACTACCATCTTCACCTTCGTGCTTCTTCAAGTGTCTATCTAAATTGGTCTGTTGACCGAAACACCGGTCACACAAAGGGCACTTAAAGGGTTTTTCTTTGTTATGGATGTTTCTTACATGCCTCTGTAAGTTTGATGATATACTAAAGGACCTTTCACAATACTTGCATTTATAGGGCTGCTCTCCAGTGTGGGTTCTCAGGTGTCTTGTTAAATTGGCTGATCTGGGGAACACCTTTCCACAGAATTTACATGCGTATCGGTCCTTCAGCTTGCCTCCATTAGTAGTATTTGACAACACATCTTGAAAAGGCTTGTTAAAGTTGTTGATCTGTGGACGCATCATCTCATACTGCCGTTGATTATTCGCCACGCCATTGACCACATTTCCTATGAACGGAAAGGGCCTAGGCCCAAACTGGAAGCTAGGTTCGCGATGAGGAGTTGAAGAGAATCCTGGAAATTGTGGCCTATATATAGCCTCTAAGAACATTGGATGGATTGGTCTAGGGTAGGCCATCTGCGGCATCTTTTCGTTAGTGTCAGGAGACGAAGAAGAGTCTTCAGGTGGTGATGGTGCAAGATCTTTTATGTGTTTTATTATAAGCTCTTTACTTCTTTTAGGGGTCTCTTCTATTTTGTTTACTAGTGGTGAAGGTGTCCTTCGCATTGTTATTGGCGATCCCTCACGACTTCTTTTTCTGCCAACGCTGAGATCTAGCGGCTGGTCGTTTGTTTCACCAGCTTTAGACGACACAGGGGACTGCGCCTGGTCGCTGAGAATGTGATTTTGAAGAGGTTCTTCAAGCTTTGGCAAGTTCGCCGACATCGGTGGGCGTGCTGGTGACGGTCTTTCACTGGAGGCTGCTTCTTCCGCAGTAGGTGGTGACACCTTATTGAGGCTCAATATGGAATTAATCGATGGTGTTCCAGCGTCGATGGGAGAAGAGGTTCTAGTAGGAGAGGGCGACCCGTCCTGAGAAGAACCAGTCCTCTGCCGACTAAATTTCTGATATGCCTCCAGGGTCAATTGTGTGCTGATATGCATCTCTTCTTCTGGGTTCTTAAATAACAGAGGATTTGGAAGGAACCCTGGAGAAGAGTTGTGAAACAGCGTTGGGTAGGGATGGATCATAGGGGGGTAAAAGGGAAGGCCGCTAGGTGGCCTGGGGTACATAAGAAAAGGGTTGCCACCAGGCTGCGGTAGATTCATGCCTCCAGGAGATGTTACCGGCGAGGTTGAGTCACAAAACCTCTTGTGTTTTGAGAGCGAAGTTCCCGTCGAGAAGGTCTGGCCACATTTTCCACATTTGATCTGCATTCTGCAATCTGCATGCATTCTCTTATGTCGACATAAATTGCTGAACTGCGTATATGCCTGTAAAAGAACAGGCATAAATTAGACAAACTATTCAAAATGTATGTTGAGTAAAAATATTAAGACTAAATAGAAGCATAAAACCTGCATATATTCCAAGTAAAAAGTTGGTAGAGACATGAGTAAATTATTTATTAATGTCTTTCTTACACATGTCATTAAAATTAATTAAAATGAAAGTCGATAAGAGACGCACCTTGAAACAAACTTCGCACTGGAATGGCTTGACACTGGAGTGAATGTGTGTGTGCTGCTTGAGGCCTGAGGACGTCGCAAAAGTCTTACCACACTGCTCGCAAGCGTGTGATCTAGCTCCAACGTGGTCTCTTCTGTAATTTGAAAATTTAGGCGTTAGAAATCGGTATTACACAGGTATAAGGTTTATTACAATCGGTACAACATATATAAAAGTTAATTATCAGTATTATTAAAAATATATATTTCTTTACCTTATATGTCTTTGGAGGTTGCTAGCGTCGGTGAAAACCCGGTTGCAGTTTTCACAAGGATATCTTTTGACTTCACCGTGCTGTAGAGCTTGGTGTTGTACTAGACACGGTCGCCAACTGTAGCCTTTGGCGCACTTGTTGCACCTGAACTGTCCACCGACGTACCTGTGACCACTGACAAGATGGTCGTCCAACCTGTTATAAAAAGAATGATATTATATTGAATTTGTTGAAACCATTGTGTTTTTTATTTTCGTTGTTACACATCACATAAAATTGAAAATAATTCTCTGTACTGAGTACCAATATTGAAACAAAAATTTTGTTATTCAATTTGTCCAACGAAAATTATATAACTTATAATCAATTATTTTCTTTGAAAAAGTAGTATTGACAAATGTAAGCTTGTGATCGGAAGTTTATGATTAAGATGAAGGTATTGAACAAATAGAACTTAAACTACAGTTAAAAGCATATTGCTTTGAACAGAGGCGTTGAGTAGTATATATAATCATTACACGAGACTCTCTATGAACGGTCTACCGAGAGAATTTATGGGGAATATGTATGTTTAACTCATATATTAAATGGGCTTCAGGTTACATTAGATATTTCGAGAAATCAACATAAGTGTTACGTAACATTTCGCATGAAAGCTTCAAGATGTGTTGGTAGTCGTCGCGTCAGCCTCAGAAGGGACAAGACTTTCTAGAGGAGGATTGAGCATCAATGAAGACGCACCGCCCCTCATTAGGGTTCGGGGGCGGCAATAGACCGTGGCGATAGGCGGCAGCTTTAAGTGCCAACCGATGTCGACACGGCGGGCGTTTTTATATCGCCTCCCCGTTATTAATCATAGCCACTCTAACCGACAACGGCTTCCATCTCTTCGCGTAAATGCTCATGTCCTCCTGCGGACCCTTGTCTCTTAGAGGAGGAATGAACGCCCGATTGTGTAATTCGATATAGGCTGTTGTTTAAGACAAGGGCTATGAGGTTGAAGGATGTTTGCCCGCTAATGGCGTGTGAATGAACAGAATTGATACTATCAAAGTTTAATAAATAATTTGGTTCTCAAGTGTTACGTATATTTTGTCCCTACATCTAGGTTTTAATCGTAATACGTAAGTTTCTGAAAATTCGTTTTAAAATGAATTGAATGTATCCATAAGGGATGGCGAAAGATAAATAGTTTGCCAGTGTAAACGTAATTTCACAGGGACACAGGAGACACACCACAGAACTCCAGTAAGATAGAAAATTCATTCTAAATTATTGGGAATTTAAAATGTTTTAAGCTAAAAACGAAAAACTAAATAAATTTTGGATGAGATACACATTACTTCACAAAAATCAGAAAGTGTTTGATCAAACATATCGTGATATCTTAGGAGCGAAGTTTCTTATCGCTGCTTTGCTTGAATAGAAGTGATATATCTGACAAATTTGTTTTTTATTTTGAGTGTAAGGTATTCTATAGATAGTACTATAGACTGGAGTTAATTTGTAACAAATAAAGTAGTTTTTGATAAGTCTGTTGGACTATTTCAGTAAGTAAGTTAAGTCAAAGTAACCGCTGTATACGGTGCTATCTTTGAAATACGCCCAACTAAAAAAAAAAAAAATAAACTTTTTGTTTGTATTTTTAAATGTGCTACTATTCTAGCAAATCAGCTTTATATTAACGTATATTCTTTCATAGAACAGAGGTTAAACAGCTGGTATGGGTCATAATAATCATACATTTAATATAATGATGGAAGATTTGAAATGTACTCGGTTATCGATAATGTCATTACACCTTGAACATCGCCGATGTTCCCGCAAACGACTTTGCTACCAATGAGGAGACATGTAAGAAATAAGTGGCGCTAATGGATTAAGCCAGAAGATATTATCGGTGGGCCAAGTTGTGGGAAGGGAGCAGATGCTCTTAACTGCCCCCGGCCATGAAACACCCCCCGGCCTAACTCTGATTTAGTCACTCTTTCCCGAACTATAAGTAATCTTTACGGCCACTATAGGAGAAACTCTTATTTTATTAAGGCCTCCTGGAGTGATAAACTGTATACAATAAGAGCGTTACGATTTTAGCTGAGAATTGTCGGCAATCAAAACTTGATGATCCCCGCCCGGTTTTACTACCCTCAACTTTAATAAGCCTCAAGTTCGAATGGCCACCTTAAGGCGATATGCAGAAAACTTCCCCTGAGCCTAGTAACTTAACTATTTATTACTTAAATAAAGAGGTAATCTGACCGAAATAAGTATTGATTGTACGACAGTTATTTTCTTCCATTTTTCAATATTAATAGTGAATCAATTTTTTTCCAACATTAACAAAGCCCTATTCGTATTTATAGAAGTAAAGATTAATTCTAAAGTAATTAAAGACATGAATGGAAAAATCTTTAAGTTACCAACATACTACTGATTCGCTTTAATTGTGGCATATCTGTTATCAATTAATCTATATAATTATTTCTGGGAAAATTAAAAACACTTAAAACTCCAATTAATCTTTATTAATTAATTAAATAATGTTGTGGACTCATTTATTATTCAATATCAGATCTGATTTCTAATGTTAATTTGCTTAAAAGCTTAATTTCATTTAATCGCATATTCTTTTTATATTCATTAATGTATTTCAATAGTATTTAATGTTTCTAATTCTATTTACTTACTGCAGTTGCAGATATAATTTTTTTAAATTTAGAATACTTAGTCTCAAATGTTTGGCAAAGAACAGATCATCTGATTAACTTTTATTTGGTATAATTTTAAACTAGATATAAAATGAAATTAATATTATAATAATAAATATTAACTTGATCGAGTAAATTATATTAACGTTTTTATTTATTAATATTACTAATAACTGATAAAGAGTTAAAAAAAAAATATATATACAAGAAGACAAACCCATAACCCATTTCCAATATAATAATAATAAATATTAAATTTGATCAACGGACTAATTCTATTGTAACTTTAGGATATTTAGTGTATCAAGAAATTTCCCCCTTAATTAAATTTTATTTTTCTGTAATTTTAAATTGCGTAGTCTTTTCTTGTGATAGGTGTCTTAATTAATTCCCCAATTAATTTTTATTCAATTATTTATTATTTAATGGTATAAGAGAGAACCTTTCCTTTCCGCCCCTGAAACCCATGATAAGATGCAGACTTATACTACATTTAACACATTTACTAATAGCTAGAAAAGCAGTGTTCACAAAGCCCTTTTCGTATATATAGACATAAAGATTAATTATAAAGTAATTAAAGACATCAGTGGATGAATCTTTAAGATAAAAAATACAACTGATTCGCTTTAATTGTGGCATATCTGACAAAAAAAATGTTTGGTTTCTATTTTAAAATAGACATATTCCAACGATAGTGCGATAAGGGTTCCATTCTCTACTGTGGCTTTTCATCAAACTGTTCTAAAGATGGTAGAGTTATCAGAAAGTAACCATAAAGCATACGGTACAATCTATAAAATACATCAAATAAAAAAAAACCTTTTTTGTCAGATATGCTACTTATAAAGTAAAAGTAGATATATGAATCTGAGAAGTGCATTTATAGATTTTTAATTACTATTTAAGATAGGAAAACCTAAATTTCAAAAAGTTGTAAATCTATCAAAATTTGAGAACAATTAAAATAAAAAGGAAGTGCCTTGTAAGTAGAACCCCTATTTCTCCATTCATACATTATGTCTTTAATAGTCTTGACTGCTGATCACAGAAGTAAACTAAAATCTTATAAAAAAAAAAAGAAGGTATATATGGGAATTAAAAATTTTAAATTCCAATGCACATGTTAATATTTTCCATGCAATCGAACGCCTAACTAAAAACATGATTGTAGACACTATTTGTTATTTTTTTTATTTCGCATTTATTTTAAAGAAGTGCAAAAGATATATTTGAACATGTTTAAACGGGTCATGAAATAGAGCTAATTTTTTAACCGAAACATATACAACAATTGAAATTATTAACAAGACTTCCACCTGACTAAATGTGGTTCAGATGTTATAAACCTCCAAATGTATTATACTTCATATATATATCTACATCGTCTGATCTTAAAAAGCATTTTTAAAAAATATAAAATTTCAGAGATTATACTGTATAGTATATTTTTTTTTAAAAATTAGTAAATTCATGTTAGGTGCATTTTTGGATGTACTAGAGCATATCTGAACCCACTAGTTCATATTGTCAGATGAGTTTAAAAAGGAGTATAGTATATTTTTTAAAAAAATGAGAACTTGGGATTCGGACATCTTTTTTAGGAATTATTCGAAGAAGAGTAACTTGCAACCTTGAGTAAACTTTGTTATTAAAAAAATAAATAACATTATTCGAATTTATAAAAATAAATTTTAATTGCTCCATAATTTACTTATTAAAATTATTTTACTCAAGATCCAACTCAAAGGAATATATCAAGATAGATGTTAATACAAAAGAGATAGAATTAAAAAAAAAAAAAAAGTGGTCTATAAACTGATTAAAGAAATAGAAAGCTAAGACCGACCGGACAAATTACTTCGAGAATTAAAAAACGGAATTATTCGAAGAAGAGTAACTTGCAACCTTGAGTAAACTTTGTTATTAAAAAAATAAATAACATTATTCGAATTTATAAAAACAAATTTTAATTGCTCCATAATTTACTTATTAAAATTATTTTACTCAAGATCCAACTCAAAGGAATATATCAAGAAAGATGTTAATACAAAGGAGATAGAATTAAAAAAAAGTGTGGTCTATAAACTGATTAAAAAAAGAGAAAGTAAAGACCGACCGGACTAATATTCCTAAATTACTTCGAGTATTAAAAAATTAAACATGATTAAATAATATGATTTTTATAACAATTAAGATTTGTTGCTAAAGTAAATTCATTTTAGGTGTTTTTTGATGTACTAGAGCATATCTGAACCCACTAGTTCATATTCTCATATAAGTTTAAAAAGGAGTATAGTATATTTTTTAAAAAAATGAGAACTTGGGATTCGGACATCTTTTTTAGGAATTATTCGAAGAAGAGTAACTTGCAACCTTGAGTAAACTTTGTTATTAAACAAATTTATAACATTATTCGAATTTATAAAAATAAATTTTAATTGCTCCATAATTTACTTATTAAAATTATTTTACTCAAGATCCAACTCAAAGGAATATATCAAGATAGATGTTAATACAAAAGAGATAGAATTAAAAAAAAAAAAAAAGTGGTCTATAAACTGATTAAAGAAATAGAAAGCTAAGACCGACCGGACAAATTACTTCGAGAATTAAAAAATTAATCAGAATTAAATAATATGATTTTTATAACAATTAAAATTTGGTGCTAAAGTAAATTCATGTTAGGCGCATTTTTGGATGTACTAGAGCATATCTGAACCCACTAGTTCATATTCTCAGATAAGTTTAACGAGGAGTAAGTTTCTAAAATAAATCGGATTAAATTAACACATGTTATTTTCTTTATATTTATATCAATGGAGTCAATTTTCAGTATTAAAAAACCGTCTAACCAAACATTTTCGCGTCAATAAAATCATCAAAGACCAACCTAAGTATGATTACATTTTTGATTAAAACCAAACTTTAAAAATATAAAAAAGTATTAAATTATTTTGTGTATAGAATTCTACATAAGAAATAATTGAATATTCGATTTATTATGAGTTCTTTAGATCATCATTATTTTGGTAAATAAAGAAATAAATTATCTAAATTCTAGTATGGAAGAATTAATTTATGTACCTGTGAAGATATACTAGGATACTATAAATCAATTAAAATAAATTTAAATTTTTTTAACTAACCTGTTAAAAATGTTAATCCGAAATTCTTGAAATAGCTTCTTATGAACTAAGACCGCACAACTAGAAACAAGAACCTCACTACAAACTTGCTTTCCAACGACTAACACAGATACATGGCTGTCTTACCAAACCTAGGGGTGGGGTGAAGGGATGCTTCTACCTACCCTGGGATTTCCGAATTTTTCATAATTCCTTACAGGTGTTATTTCATATACGTCATTTATTACTCCAGTTAAAGTTAAAAAAATATTTCTGTATGTTTAATGTGAATACACAACATCATTAAAACCAAAATTTAATGTTTGAATTTCTAGTTTAAACATTCAAAATAATAGCACAATTTTCTAATGGTTATCAATTCTTCTATATAACAAATTTAAAACTCCAATTATCCTTTATTAATTAATTAAATTACGTTGTGGACTCATTTTTTGTTCATTTTCAGATCTGATTTCGAGTTTAATACACTCCTCAATTCGTTTATAAGCTTAATTTCATTTAATCACATATTCTTCTTATATTCATTAATATATTTAATGTTTCTAATTTTATTTTCTAATTACATTTGTAGATATAATTTTTTAAATAACTAATTTTTTTAAACTTTAGAATACTTAGTCAAATGTTTGGTAAGGAAAACATAATCTGATTAAATTTTATTTGTTATAATTTTAAATTAGACATTAAATAACATTAATATAATAAAAATAATAAGCAATAACTTTATCAACGGATGAGTAAATTATATTAACGTTTTTATTAATAAATATTACCAATAACAGATACAATTAGTTTTAAATAAATAAATAAGAAAACAAGCCCTTACCCCACTTTCAATATAATTATAATAATATCAATAAATATTGATTTGATTAATGGACAAGTAAATTCTATTAACTTTTTTTTTATAAATATTACTAACTTAGGATAGCACAGCGCCTCGGTTACCCCTTACTTCCAATTGGTTGGGCGCTGGGAAAATCCCGGAGTAAATTTTCGAAGACACCCCCGTCACAGACCGACTTTCGGCATGCTTTTGCTGTTATATTTTAGTTCTCTTTACAATAAAATGTACAGGGTTGTTTTGGATGTGAATTGATGATTTATTATTACCTTTTAAGCTTTAAATATTGACATGTTTTACGTTCAGTATAAATATAAACATATGAGTATAAATATAAACATTTTTCAAAATATATTATAATTTATACGTTCCTTGGTTAAGGAAAAAGGATAAGTTCTAGCTAAGCTAAATATCCTAAAAGAGTTTTTTAAATAAATTTTATTTTATCAAACTAAAAAATTAAACGTTAAATAAATTTAAAATCACAACAATGTAAAATTTAATAAGCTAAGT
>NW_027114049.1:98831-99134 GCF_000696795.3 Halyomorpha halys
AGTGTACAGGGTTGTTTTGGATGTGAATGGAGGATTTATTATTTACCTTAAGGTTTAAATATTTAAAATGTTGGTGTTTAATATAAATATAAACATATGAGTAAATAATGAATCTCATTTTTCAAAATATATTATAATTTATACGTTCCTTGATTAAGTTATGAGTATAGGTAAATGTCTAATAACATGGGAATTATAAACTTATCATAGGTTTTGTGGGAAGAACGGAAAGGTTCCCTCTTATCCTTAATAAATAATTTAATATAAATTATTAATCACACCAATCACAAGATAAGTCTACGC
>NW_027114049.1:99761-100710 GCF_000696795.3 Halyomorpha halys
AACTAAATTTAATAAATTAATTTCTCACAATACATTTGAGATTAAGTATTCTACTGAGGTTTTAAAATTTAGTTTTATTGAAAAACTGTCCTTAATTCTATTTGTTACTGAATGTGAAAATTAAATGATTTTAAAGAGAAATTAGATTAGTAAATTCTTCTATCTTTTATTGCAAAGATAGTTTGCTTTTATATTTAATTTTCTTTAAGTAGTTTTATCACCTATTAGTCAATTTGTAATGAAAATTGTTATTCATTTATTATATGTTTTCTTTATAATAATTTCTTTAAAAAAACATACAACTCTAATTATCCATTAAATGGCGTTTCGGAATTTTTTTGAACATATCTGGAATGCAGATAGTAAAATAGAATAGCAACATTAAATACTGCCGAAATATATTAATGAATATAAAAAGAATATGCGATTCAATGGAATTCAGCTTATAAACAAATTGACGAGTGTATTACACTTGAAATCAGATCTAAAAAAGAACAAAAAATGAGTCCAAAACGTTATTTAATTAATAAATAAAGGATATTTGGAGTTTTTTAGCGTTTTCAATTTGTTATATAAAAGAATTGAACACACTATAGAATACAGAAAAAGAATACTTAATTTCAAATGTTTGGTAAGGAACAGATTATCTGATTAAATTTTATTTAGTAAAATTTTAAATTAGACATAAAATAACATCAATATAATAATAAATATAAACTTGATCAAAGGACATTTAAATTATATTAATGTTTTTATTTATAAATATTACTGACTTAACTTGGGATGGCACAGCGCCCCGGTTACCCCTTAGTTTCAATTAGCTAGGCGCTGGGAAAATCCCGGAGTAAATTTTCGAAGACACCCCTGTCACAGACCGACTTTCGGCATGCTTTTGTTGTTGTTATATTTTAGTTCTCTTCACAATAAAGTGTACAGGGTTGTTTTGGAT
>NW_027114049.1:105295-116890 GCF_000696795.3 Halyomorpha halys
TTTCTTGTTAAATATCCCAAAAGAATTTTAAAAAGAGTTTTATTTAAAACTATTGCTAAAATAATTTTATCAAACGAGAAAATTAAATGTTATGTCAATTTTTTTAATTAATTTAAAATACAATAGTATAAAATTTTATGAGCTAAGTAATTTCTTACAACGAATCTAAGTATTTTAACGAATTTAGGATTCTAAAAAAAGTTTTAAAATTTAGTTGTATTAAAAACTATTCTTAATTTATATGTTATCGATTCAGAAAATAAATGATTTACAATAGAAATTAGATTAATACACCCTTCTGATTTTTCTGTAATGATAGTTTGTCTTCTTATTCAATTTTTTAAAATTCATTTGATCAGTTATTGGTAATATTAATCAATAAAAACGTTAACGTAATTTACCTACCCGTTAATCGAGGTAATATTTACTTAATTATGTTAAATTATTTATGTCTATTTTTAATATTATTAAATAAAATTCAAGCAGATAATCTATTTCTTATCAAACATTTGAAATTATGTATTTTAAATTTTAAAAATTTAGTTTAAGCTGTTGTGCAACCGAAAGTACGGTTTAGATTTGAGAAACTCAGTCTCAGAGCATGGTATCTAAAATTAATTACGAACTGAAATTATCGTATTAATTAAATATAGGGACATTTTATTTCTAAACTAACTTAACTTTCGATAATGGCTGTGTACCCCACTGGTGTACCCCATACCCAGTGGGCTGAAAGCTTGGAAAAACCCGGAGTAAATTTAAGAAGACACCCCTGTCACCGACTGACTTTCGGCATGCTTTTGCTTTTATTATTTTTAAATATGGATCACAAAGTGTACAGGTTTTAAATGTGAATTTATGATTTATTATTCACCTACATGTTTAAATATTTATATTTTGTAAGTTCAGTATAAATATAAAAAATTAGTAAATATTGAGTCTCATTTTTCAAAATATAGTAATATAATATGTTCCTTGATCAAAATACTATTTATTAATAATAATATGCCACACCGATTTCAAGCATTAATTAATTTTACAAAATAGTATTAATATGCAAATATGCTTTGGTTTTTAATAGATCCATTTTAAAATAGAAACCAAACATTTGTTTTTCAGATATGCCACAAATTAACAGAAACAGTTGTATATTTGTAACTCAAAGATTCATGCACTCCTGTTTTTAATTATTTTAGCATTAGTCTATATGTATGAATATGGCTTTGTGAACACTGCTTTCCTAGCTATTAGTAAATGTGTTAAATGTAACATAAGCCTGCATCTTATTATGGGTTTCAGGGGCAGAAAGGGAAGGTAAATAATTAATATTAATAAATAATTGGATATCAATTAATTGGGGAAATAATTATGACACCTATCACAAGATAAGACTACATAATTAAAAATTATATAAAGATAAAATTTAATTAGGTGGATAAGTTCTATCTAGCTAAGCTAAATATCCTAAGAGTTTTTTAAATAAATTTTATTTTATCAAACTAAAAAATTAAACTTTAAATAAATTTAAAATTACAACAATGTAAAATTTAATAAGCTAAGTAATTTCTTGCAATTCAAATAACAAGTAAATTCTATTAACTTTTTTTTTTTTTATAAATATTACTAACTTAGGATAGCACGGCGCCTCAGTTACCCCTTACTTCCAATTGGCTGGGTGCTGGGAAAATCCCGGCGTAAATTTACGAAGACACCCCTGTCATAGACCAACTTTCGGCATGTTTTTGCTCTTGTTATATTTTAGTTCTCTTTACAATAAAGCGTACAGGGTTTTTTTTGTATGTGAATTAATGATTTATTATTACCTTAAGCTTTAAATATTTAAATGTTTTATGCTTAGTATAAATATAAACAAATGAGCAAATAATAAGTCTCATTTTCAAAATATATTATAATTTATACGTTCCTTGATCAGATTATGAGTATAGGTAAATGTCTAATAACATGGGAATTATAAACTTATAGGTTTTGTGGGAAGAACGGAGAGGTTAATAATAATAAATAATTTAATATAAATTATTAATCACACCAATCACAAGATAAGTCTACGCAATTTAAAATATAGTAAAACCAAATTCAATTGAATGGGTAATTGAGCATTTGAGCTAAATATATTAAAATATTTAGGGAAAAAAATGTTTTATTTCATCAAAATAGAAAATTAAACGTTAGATAATTTCTTAACTAAATTTAATAAATTAATTTCTCACAATACATTTGAGATTAAGTATTCTACTGAGCTTTTAAAATTTAGTTTTATTGAAAAACTATCCTTAATTTATTTGTTGTCGAATGAGAAAATCAAGTGATTTTAAATAGAAATTAGATTAGTAAATTCTTATATTTTTTTATTGCAAAGATAGCTTGCTTTTATATTTAATTTTCTTCTAATTTTTACTGCAATGATTGTTTGTCTTTATATTTAAATTTGTTTAAAGTATTGTTATCAGCTATTGGAAAATTTTAAATAAAAATTGTTATATATTTCTTACTATTAAAAAAACTAACTTTCGAAAACGGCCCTGTTGTGGGGGTATACTTCTAATGGGCTGAGAGCATGGAAAAACCCGGAGTAAATTTTGGAAGACACCCCCTGTCACCGAGCAGCCTTTTCAACTGCTGTTATTAGTTTCTGATCACAATAAAATTTATTGGATTGCATTGGATGTTATTTCTTGCTAGAGCTGATTTATTATTTGACGAAAGGTTTAAATATTTATATTTTTGTATAGATTTTATGTGCAATTAAAAATAAAATATTGATTAAATTTCTGGTTAAGTTTAACAAAATAGCAAGGGAATTGAAGACGATTCTAGTTTAAAAACTAGCTTTAAGGAGCATTTGAGGCTACTAATTTCTCAAAAACTACTTAGCTATCCTCCATTTCAAACCTAAGTACTTTAAGATAAATCTTTAACAGTTTATGAAGCCTGACT
The DNA here is from genome assembly GCF_000696795.3 of Halyomorpha halys. Taxonomy (NCBI): domain Eukaryota; kingdom Metazoa; phylum Arthropoda; class Insecta; order Hemiptera; family Pentatomidae; genus Halyomorpha; species Halyomorpha halys. Next base: position 108,251 of record NW_027114049.1, read on the forward strand.
GAACCATAAGGTCGAAACCAACATAATTACAATAATAGATAAGTATTTTCACCATTAGTATTATTTATTGTAAATTATAAATGTGATTTAATGCAAGAATGACCACCATAAGTTTTTTAAACGCTGGTTTAAAAAATATGAATATATCTATTTATATTAGTTCACGCAAAAACGTGTTATTTATGTCAAATAATGAAACCAATTAGTCATTAGGTTAAATGAAGCAATATCATTAATGTACAATATTTATTTACTTTCAAATTCTGTATCATTGGTTATTCTTGCATTATATCACCTGCACAAGAGCACATAATAAATTTAAACATGAGAATAAATTTTATGCTACTTACAGGTCTACGTCAGGAAATGACAAATCGCAAACAGGGCAACGAGCTGAATCTTCCTCTTCCTCTTCCCTGTCTTCCTCGCCGGTACTGGATTGTTGGGAAGCTGAAATAGACAAAAAGAAAGGTAAGAACAACAAAATTTACTAATATTAGTCCTAATTTTTATCTATTTTTATGATTTCTAAAATAATTTAACTATTTTGTTAATATAGTTTAGAATGTGAGCTTGTATGTGCACTGCGGAATGGAAATTGATGGTATTGAGTTATTCCAATAGAGAGATTCCAAATAGTGAATTCGTAAGTCTACAAACCAGAGAATAACCTAAGGGGGGTTAATTAGTCATTAACAAAGTAAAAATCAGTGGTTCCATTTCTTCTTCTTAGTGTTTCTATTAAAAAAATACCCAAAGCCGATGGAGGGGCACTGATCTAAGTGAATAGCCGACATGGACTCTTTGTCGCCAGTGATCCATCAGTGGCTGAAAGGAGCGACAAAGGGATGTCGCATGACGCTCGCGGCGCACTCAATATATCACACGTCAGCCGTTGTATTATCGAGGTAGGGTTCTTTGAGGGTGTCGCTGAGAATCGATTATCAATCACCATCGTATAACGTTAACCAATCCAGAAATCGATTAATTGCATCCAAACCGGTAAGCATGGCCGACTTCTAAGTTTTGAAAGGTTGGCATTTTTAAAATGTTGTAGGGGACAACAAATTTTAATTTAAAACAAAAAACGAAAACATTATCTTTAATTTCTTATTATTAGACATTTATAACTAGTGAAAATTTCAAAGCTATTACTATTATTAGTTAATAATAAAGCTAGCCTTAAATGTTTTTTTTTCAAAACCCAATTTAAATAACCTTTTATTAACCTCTTTTAGACCCTAAATAATCAAAGATATTTTAATTAGTTATGTCGTGTCTTTTACAATTATTCAAAAGAAAAAGATTACAACTTTTTTTTCAACTGCCGTGCAGACATCAAATTTTTTTTTTCAAGCAAATAAAATTGAGTGATAAGCTTTTATAAAATTTTTAAAAAATGAATAAATGTTATACAGTAAAACAAATGTTTCGTTGTTTTCTTTTAGCAAAATCTTGGCGTGGATAGAGCCAAGAAATGGTGCATCTAATATACGAAATCCAAAAAAAAGTCTCCGTTTGATTAACTGTTTCTATTCGAAAAGATGTACTGGAAACAGCGGAATACTAATAATTTAATTATGACCCGTAAACGTTTATTTGACTAATTTTCAAACGTTTAACGTTATTAATTGTAGAAACAATTTAAGTCAGCTATTTAATAAGTTCTCCACTAGTTCATAGAAATATAGCAGTTCAAAACATATTATAATAATATAGCAGTAAAAATAAAATATAATATTCTTGAGAGAAAAAAAAAAAAAGATCAAGATGAAACAAATAATGATATTAAAAACTTATTGATGTATATATATACCACTGCCATCTAAGCCCAGATATATATATATTTTTTAAATTATAATTATAATAAATTAACTACTTATTAGTTAAATGTTCTGTGCTATATGTAGCGTTTCCCATTCAAATTCTAAAGAAAATAAAAAAGGAATATTGAGATAATAGCATTTATGAAACAAAAAAACTGATGATTCATTTCCATTCTTAAATGATATAAACTGTGTTTGTGGCATAGCATTGAAATATATGAATCTCTTCAATTTCAATAGCTTGAAATTATAATAGATAATTATTATTCTATATTAACTCTTCTATTACACCCATTAGAATCCATATTACAACTTCTATTAATAAATTATGGTTATAAAAAAGAACTCTAATTGCTCAATGATTTCAATTCTTCTCAGAATAATTGCTGATTTCAGTATTAAAAATACTTATCCTTCCGAAAGAAATTTCAGAACGAAAAAATTTTTGAAAGTGAAATAGAGTACATTGCAATATGTCTGAGTACCAAAGTTGTTATGAATAATTATTTCAAGCAATAGTGGTAAGAAAAATTAATATAAACAGTAAAAAATAGAAATTTTCTTATGATAAATAAATTATTCGTCTTGAAATGTTTTCAATGTTTGATAAACAATTACTAAATACAAGAAATTAAGTGAATGCACTTTTTGTTATTGTGGGTTTCAATCCTGGTAATCAAGATCTTATTAGTCCATTTTAAATTTCCTATGGCTAAAACGTGATGTTTGGATATATTTTAATTAAACAATGTGAACAATTGAAATTAATCTATGATTTTAAACAAAAGCCTAAGGATTTCAACATTTTCACTCACCTACAACAATAATATCTTCAATAGACCTTGCTATAAATCATGAAACACTTTAACGTGTTCACTGCTAATTAGCTTTCTAATGACAGACACTTGAACCAAGCTGTCTGCTAGGTTGGAAAGGGTGGAGTGAAGGGATGCTGCTGTGGGCATTCCCCGACCTAAGGGTGCATTGCAACTCACCATTAGCTCTGGGGAAAACCCGGCGTAAATTTTGAAAGTCACTGACCAGTGATGGCTTTTAGGACAATTTTTTTCTTTGAACCATCATAAAATAAGTCAGACTTTTAGAAGCTATTTTCATTTATTGGTTATTCCCTATTTACATACAGTAAATGTTATTTCTGCCGGCTTAGCATCAAAAGAAATAAACAATTCACTAAGATAATTTTTAAATTAATTGAAAGTATCTTAAAATATGCCATATCATATTTAATTTTATAAATAAGAGATTATCATACTATTAAAAAAAATATCTAGAAGGCAAGTTTAAAATTTTTAAGACTACAAAAAAATTAGTTTTAACTAATTTGATATTAAAAAATACTGATGAATTTAAACAATAATGCAGACGCTCCGAAATTAAGAAATGGTTACGAATCATTACGTATTATGTTATCTGGCTTGTAACTTGAATACTAAACATAGTCTTGCGATTTTGTAAAGATGTGTTTTTTGTTTTGTTATGAAATTCATTTCTGAACAAAGGAACGTCGTTACGGAAAAAGTAGGAGAGGGGACCATTCTCCTTTCCACAAAAAAAATTGAAAACATATTTTAATGATGCGAAAATTGTTATACAACATTTTACAATAAAAAGTTACTGAAATTTAAAACTAATACCAATATCTTTGAAGCTAATAAAAATTTATTAATGGAAAGTTTTTTTCAGAATATAAAATTATTGTTCTAAAATGTCGAAATTCGTTACAGATAATTGAGAAGTTCAAATCCAAAAATAAATAAATAAATAGAAATTAAAATATAATTATAAAAATTGGAAAAATTAAAATATTTTGACATTGCTTAAAAATTCAAACAAAATTGTTGGAAAATTTTAGATTTTTTCCACCTCCAAATAGTTGAAGCAAAGTCCCAGATCTCAATCATCCCATTTATTATTCAATAAATATCGTGGAAAATGGTTACCACGTTTATACTACATTGGTAAATGAATATCGATGACGCTTGACATGTATTGTGAGTCGGTTCTTATCCCCACATGGAATATTCTTCATATTTGACATATAAATTACTGTATCTAGTATTCGTCCTAAATTGGTTCTAAGTGTTACACTTGAAAACATCTTCAACCCTTCTTAATGCTATCAACTTTGGAAATTATATGATCGACCATCAAGTATGGTGACATATCTTTAAACAAATAATTTAAGTAATATTGCTTAAAATTAATAAAACATTTATTTTAGAAGAAAGTATTTTTTTTTTTTAATTTTGAAGAAATATTCAATCTACATTCGATACTATTACCTCCATTATTATAATTAATTTTAACGATGAGATTTGTTGAACTATGGCGAAATGGGTTGCGAATAAGCGGTACTAGAAATTAGACTATAATTTACCTATGGATGTTTTACAGTGTGAGTACAAATTAATAGATTCAAATAAAGAGAGTGCTTTTGAAAAATCTCACGTGGTGAATTGTTCACTAGTTTCAGAATACATATTGAAATCTATATAAATTTATATGATATTATGTTGGAACTATGCAGTGACGTAATTAATTATACATCTTAATAAATAATATATACTTGTACTTAATTATTAAGTACAAATACTTATGCTCATATATTTTTTCAAGACATTGTTAGGTAAAATTATTTAAATTTGTACTATTTCAGGTGAATGTATTGGCTATAAATTATGAAATAAATTGTTACCAAATTTATTAGATAATATTATTTTATTTAATAAAAATTATCAATTTTTGTTCAATAAAAAATATTATCTTATGCTACTTTACAAAATTGACATTTTAGCTTTAATTTCTATATAATATTAAATTATATATAAATCAAATAATTAAGAGCTAGTATACTAACATAAACTCAGGTGAAATCCAGGTGAGACGAACGTGGACTAACTAATCGCTTCCAACAGGTTACTGCTAGATCGGGAGCCATTGCTACCACCCCCACTCTCGGATCATCCCCTCTCTTCCGTTCTATCGTCTCCGCTTCCGCTATCCGAGGGTTGTAACTTATCCGTTAGGGGCGGTTATCGCGTTCATCAAATGATCGTTAGGATGTTTAGAGGAAGAATACGAAATGAAATGGGCATTCGGTAATAGAACTATACTGATTTGAAATTAATTAATGCATATTTGTCAAAAGAAGGACCTCACTTAACAACAGGAACGAAGTTACAGGGGGGATGGTAATTAGAGGGTTTCATATTTTATAATTAGAAATCTCGTAAAGTTGGGAAATTGAAATTTCGATATTCAATTTCAGAATGTGAAAATTGTGGTAAAATATTACTCGAAGAGGTTTTAATGTTCAAAATTGTTTATAAATCTTTTTTATGGAGGTCAGTTAGAAAATGCTGTCAAAGTTGTTGAGAATTTTTTTGTTATACCCTCTTCTTCAATAAATTGTTGTTGCAACTTCTGTTCATTCGTAAAATAAAAGCATTCGTATTTCAAAAGTACTGCATTTCAAACCTTAATTTATTATAACACCTTGATATACCTCTCATTTTTAAGTGAGACTTAATTTCATTTTAAATCATTCATCCTAAGCTTCCTATACCCTGTTTTCTTACTACTACATCTGTGAATTTATAATGACGAGAACTTTAGATAGAATTATTTTGTGATGGTAACTGTTCAGCATTGAACTAAGCAAGCAAATCTTTTCTGGAGTCCCACTTTTTTCTGATTAATTCAATAGATAATTATTTTTTGTTTAAATATATTTGATTAATGTAAATTTTTAATTAGTTCCCATTTTACTCTGTACAGCTCAATCTAAATTGATAATTTTATCACTTTCAAAAAGATTGTGATATCTCGGTGATTTACCAATTTAAATTACAGAAAAAAAAATGACCGAATTTGGAAAAGATATATTTTTTAAATAGCGAAAAAAAATTGTAGAATGGAGCTACTCCTCAATTTTTTCGTTTATTTATTGCGGACATTTTAAATAATTGTGTACAATTTAAATTTTTTATATATATAAATTGGTCGGAGATGAACCCTTTGCCAAGTCAGATACGGTCTCATAGACCACCTTGGTCTTCGGAGCGTTACACCGGGTGGTGGCGTACGGTCGAGTAAACCTTCCCACGGCTTATGAAATTTAATTATCACAGCTAATGTAGGTGAGGGCTGTGGTTATGCTGCTATGAACTTTATGGATCGCTTCTCTATCTTCCATGCTCCATCAAATGTGGTTGGATGCGTTACTTAAGATACTGGATCATTCAATAATAAACCAAAATTGATTGAATTCCGATCTGTTTACCCAATTAGATATTTTCGACTAGATGGAAATGAAAACTTAAAGAAATTTATCATAACCTAAAATTCTTTAATTTTGAAAAAATCATAAAGATGAGCAGAAAATCTATTAGCAGTAACTTTTAAATATTGAAGTCGGTTTTATTTAAGGATAAAAAAAAAATGAAAGTATATGATTCTTAATGCATCTAAGAAGCTATGTAATTTCTCGCTTCATATGCATAAATAAAACACTATAATCTGATTGGTACTAACATAGTTTTCATAATGTTTAATTCAGGATTTAGATCAATAACTGAGTAAAATCCTTTATTAAGTACTGCTATAGAAATTCCTACACGAAGTAAACCGCGTAAAAACAAAATTATTCCAAACTGGTGAGTAACTAACTCTCCATCGAACTGACTAGTGGTTGACAAAGCTGGATAACTAGTGAAGGCTGGAGTTACAGTCCCAAGAGGGAAGAAAAGAAGTTGACTGTTTACAATATTATTTTACTATTGTTACTGTATTTAAGTATAATTCCTAATCCGTTTATTTACCTCTTTCAATTTAAGTATTATTCCTAAATTAAAAACATACTATTTTATTATTTTAAATAAATCCGAAAACCATTTTTTTTCTCTAATAAAAAGGAAGCAATGATATATCAATTTTGTTTCGATGAAACACTTTTTTGTTTTACTATGATGTTTAGTATATCCAATGTCTTCAGGGCAGTAGTAGTGCTCGAATTAAAACAGCAGATAACACCGTGGACATAAGGTACCGCATCTGGTACGGTCTTCAGGAACCTAAGAGGACATGGGAGACTGCGGCACGGAAGACAGCTGGGAGTCGCGCGCCGCTGCCCAGACACCTGTTGATGACCGCCCAGCTGGTCTGATCCTTACCATCTTATGGAACTTGAGGGCGTCTCTGGAGTTCGTATTCCCACGGTGTTTTTAGTGCTCATTAAGGTGTGATATATCTGCTGTCTGCATCAGAAAGGAGTGTTTTTAATACAGCTCTGGATTATAGAAGAAAACGAATGAACTATAAAGATATAACTTCATGAAATCCTTCTTATATCAATTCTTTATTTGCTATAGTTAATAACGTTTCTTTTTCATCGGTATTTCTTCATTTTTCCACAGACCTTTTCTTTCTTCTAGATTTTCAGTTATTTTTCAAAATGCACGTTATTTTAACGTACATTACCATTACATTAAATATTTTCTGTATGTTCAGTTCCTCTGCGATTGAAAACCATTTGTCTTTATTTAATATATCCAGTCTCACTTGGGTTATTTTTCATTAAAAAAAAAATTATTCAATTTTTCATATACATAAAGTGTTATGATTCTTCTAATTGTCTCACGAACCTCCTTTTAGCAGCTAACCACTTCTTGCCTCATCTATATCAAAATTATCTAACAACAGAGAGAATAAGAGAGTTTTCCCGCAAATGGTGAGTCGCTGCACAACGAAAATAATGATTTATGTTGTAAATTGAATTTCAGACTCCGACATTTAACTCGATATAACTATAGAATGCATCGTACTAAATATACCAACAAAATAATTTATTGTGAAATGGCAAGAAACTAATAATCGTAATCAGGCCGTTTACATGCCTGTGATTTATAAATTAGAACCAATCAAGAATGAACTGGAAGTAAGATTTCATAAAAACAGATTGATCTGTTTTATCTCATACGTCGCTAGGTAAGAGATGTACTTAATGGTATTTAAACTTTAAAGATGTAATTAATGATTTTTACTAGATAATTTCCATTGATAGTTTGTTCGCGAAGAAAATAAATTCTCTAATCTGGAGGTCTCAGTATCTTACAGTGTCATTGGCATTTTTTTTTTCAATTAGGGTACAGATCGTGATTGGATTTTTTTTTGGGGGGAGTGATAAAATTATTATTTTATTTCACGAAATTTAAAATGAACTATGTAAACGCCAATTGAAGAATCTTTTGATATGATTTTTATGATTCATACTTAATTATTTAAAAACATCCCTTGTTCAAGTGAGTCATGAAGAACATGAGTTCAAGTGACCACCTCAGGATTTTCTACCTGTAGGGGAAAACCCGGGATTCGGTACTACAAACACTTTAAAGCTTCTCTGTAAACGTCTTCCTAAGGAAGGGTCATGATTTATAATAGTATTTCTCTTATTCTAAAATTTAGAGGTAAAGACTTTTATGACTGGGTTGAACTATTCATCTCCCCAAAAGAAACATTAAAATACCATAAATTAAGTCTTATAGGTTGTTCATTTATTTTCTGCACAAATTCTCTAATCAGGAGGTTATTCATCAGTATCTTTTTTTTTATCAAGTAGACTACAGATCGTGATTGGATTTTTATTTTTGGGGGCGGAGGAGTGATAAAATTAATATTTTGTTTCACGAAATTTAAAATGGATTATATAAAGCTGCCAGTTAAAGACTATTTTTGCTAAAAATTGATAAACAAAATAAAATTAATATTTTATTTTTAGTGATAAAATAATTCATCT
>NW_027114049.1:117040-124161 GCF_000696795.3 Halyomorpha halys
TTATTCTTTTATATTTATAACTATTTTATTAATTTCCAACAAATAATAATTCGATTTATTTACATACATGATTTAATTATATGAATTTAAAGTATTTGGGAGATGCTGCCTTAATATATATTCTGCATTGTTCATCTACTAACTCAGTACTTAGAATTTTTTTTTTTTTAAACGATTTTTCCTACCGTTTTCTTACCATCATTAATACTTCAGAACGGACACAACTGGTTCTAACGGCCAATCTACTACCGGAATCATAGAATAGTTTAAAAGGAAGTAGGTAAGTTCAGGTGTGACGAAGTTTCACCTGTGTTCTGACCAGAATTAGGTGCAGTATGGAAGCGTTACAACAGGTGGTTTATTTGAATACGGCATATGTCTTCTGGTCTGTTTTCCAACCGTCTGCTCCTTCAACGGTCCTATAGGATAATTCTATACAATTTAACTTTTATTTTAAATATTTTGTATAATATTTTAATAAAGACTCATATATGTGAGCATTAAAATATGTTGCCATTGTCAACTTTTAAAACAAATGCACAGGAACATATATAAGTCAAAATTCGGCACTACAGCGTGAATTTGTTTAAAAAATATTTTCTTATAGCGTAAGTAAATATTAGATTACTGTATATAATTACAAACTTTTGGTTTTCTATGATTCATGCTTAAGATTATTTAAAAACATCCCTTGTTCTAAGTCATTGACTCCCTCAGGATTTTCTACCTGAAGGGGAAAAACCCGAGATTTGGTACTCCAAACACTTTAAAGCTTCTCTGTAAACGTCTTCCTAAGGAAGGGTCATGATTTTTATAGTATTTCTCTTATTCTAGAATTTAGAGGTGAAGACTTTTATGACAGGGTTGAACTATTCATCTCCCAAAAAATATGTTAAAATACCATAAATTAAGTCTTAGTAATAATTGGAAATTGAGTCTAGGACACTATTTTTTATTCTTTTAATAAGAATGTTTTTTCACAAATATTTATCGTAACTTAATGATCAAACTCGTATTTCTAGTGGTGAGTGGTGCATTTTTAATCCTGATGATTTATTCTTGGTTTATATTGTATAGTGTATTAATTATTAAAAAATGAAAATTTACTACTGGAATTGGAGTGGATAAAGGTGTTATATTAAAAAAATATGAATTTGAGAAAATTTCAATATAATGGTTTTCATTTCTATTTAAAACTAGGAAAATCAATTTTAAACTTCTTAAAAATTCCTCACTTAAAGGTTTAGACAAATTTCTATGTAGAAAGGAGTTTTTAAACAATTGTTTTGAGCATAATTTTTTATTTTTCCTAAAACGACGCAGAACGTTCACCTAATTATTTGTTGAATTTGTATTTTAAACTAAAGATTTAAAAAAAAATATATTTCTATTTTATTATTGAAACAGTTAAATAGTGTATTCATAATTTACATGTTTTCTTTTTCTATTTAGCTTAATTTTTTTATTTACAGTTTATCAATCATGTAGGATATATTATCCAATAAACTTATTGTAATTAAATAAGAGAAAATGATAAACAATCAAAATCAAATATTGATTAATTATAAAAATAGAGCATACAAAAAGAAAGTTGAGTAGAGTTCTGAAAAGAAAATTGTCAGGGCGCATATAGGAACATTGTACTAATTTCGAATTTGAGAGTGATCAGCATTAAGGAAATATGTTATTTATTTATTGAAAAATAAATTTCAAACATAAATGGTTCATCTATATGAATTCTAGAGCTTTTAACAAAACCCCGATAAGTACTATATTGCAAAAATGGGTTTTAATAATTTTATCCTATCACAGACATATGGTTCAACTGCATGGAAGGATTGTTGGACACTCCCTCGGCTATCAATCATCTAAGACATCATGGAATTTATAATCAAATTATTTGTAAATTTATGCAGGATTAATATGCACTAAAATGGCCTTCAATATAAAGGAGTAGGCAAATTGATTTGAATTGATGAGGTGATTAAGCATTCAGTGGCCTGACTGAAGGGGAGTATTTCATAAGTTGTATCATTCAAAACATATGCGAGGGCCAAATGTTAATCTTTTTTACAGAACCGATAATCACAACGGGGGTGAGATTCGAATGTAAGGTCAAACGCACGATAGGCAGAGGGCAGGTGGACGGAAGTCATTACCTTATGTTAGGGCGCGTGCGAACTCCGCATCAGGTACGGCGTAGGCTCGCTAGGAGGGATCGGAAATCGGAAAATCACCGTTGTTGATGGGAGTGTGTAACGTATGTAACGTACGAGGGTATGGATGATAACTATTATTGTGCTTTAAACAAAGAAAATCGATTAATTCGTTATAAATTTACACTTTAAAGTAGAATTAATGGACTGAATCATGAATTGAAGATAACCAAAATGGAGTCAACACATATCTGTCCTGAGGAATGAATCTGTGTTTATATTAATAAGTGTCATGAATTCTCCAAAAGTTTCAAATTTCCAATAATTGAAGTCACGAAACTTAAGCAATAACGAACTTTTAAGTTTTATTTTAGAATATAATCTTATTTTACCAGTCCGAAGCGAAATTGAAATTGTCAGTTACTACGATTTACCTTAGTAATGAGGTAATTAAATTTTCTATTAAGAAAAAAAATATTTGAAATTTTATTATAATTAATAATAATTTTGCATCCATGTTTTTAAAAGTATTTTGCGCAAGTATTATGCAATATAAATGTAATATATTGGTGATTTCTATATTAATATACGCTGAATTTAAATTTATTTGACCAAATTTTAAAAAAATATTTTTAGACACGTTATTTAATTTATGTTTATATAATATTTAATCTTAAAGTTTTTAAAAGTGATCGCGAATCCACTGGATATTTTGTTTGTTATTTATCGAACTGTTTTTTTTTTCAGCTCAAAATTTTATTTTATTATCTCACAAATTATATATTTGTGTACATTTTTACAAATATATATTTTTTTACCGGCTATTAATCTGGTTTGCCAGATTTTTAGTTTTTAATAACTATCTTATTCATTCCTTTTAGTATTTATTTTTTAAAAATAAAATCTTCTTTTAAAAAGTGCGCAAAGTTGCATTAGTCTGCATGTGCTGAGTCCGTACTGTTTTGACTGCGCCTGGGATGAGACACCCACGACTGCTAGGTTCTTGGATTGCCTATATCAGCTCCTGCCTGCACCTGTTCCATTTCTTTTCTTGTTATTTTCTTTCAAATAAAACATCTTCGAATGGCCCTTACATATTTTTTACTACACATTCTCCATCGTAAAACAATACAAATTAATCATGACTATTTTTTCTAACGGTTTTGTGTTTAGCCTTTCGGTATAAGTCGACTTGTAAACCATCTAGTATACAGGATATAGATAGTAAAAAAACAAAATAAGTAAATGTCACTTATAGTTATGACAACAGATATATAACTATCTAAGTTATGTTTCTTAATAGACTAGCGTCTGCGTGGTAATCAGTTTTTTTTTTGTTCGAGGATTATTTAGACTTAAAAACTTTTTTTTTATTATAAAGGTAAAAAAAAACTTTGTTGGAACGCCTTTGATTATCATTTTAATAGTTGTTCAAGAGAAATCAATACTTGTTAAATGTCTCTCAATCTACGTTTTATTGTTATTACTTTTACAATATTCCCTTCTCTTTTTATAAAATAATTTATTTAGATATCACTCATCCGCTAAAAAAATTATACTACTTAAAAATGAAATATTTTGAGATATATAAATACTTGCTTGAAATTTAAATGAATTTTTTGTATTTTCATATTGATTTTTCTCAAATTTAACATGTTTTAAATGTTTCTCTTTTGCAAAAAATGATATCTAAGTTTTAATTAGTCTATCCGAGTTTCTAATTCGATTTTATTTATTTAGCTTATGTCAAATGTACATTGATTTGTTAAAGTTTATTACGGCTAAGATTAGAAGATTTTATCGACATAACTCCAAAGATATCTCAACACACATTTATTTTTTTCTATTTTTAACTTTATAAAATATGATTTTCACACCCTTTATAACGGATCGTTCAATCCCTTTCACATTTTCCTCATCTCCTGGGGCGCCACGTTGTTTTCCTCTCGGTCTCCATAACATCGGACATCTGCTGACAGATGTAGTTGCCTAAATCACCGCTTGACCGTTGCTCTAACCCCGAAAAACGCTAATGGACGGTGCGCGCCGGAAGTGAACTGACTCAGCGGCAGCCGGCTCTTGGAGAGCTTTCCGGTCGCGTTATTTTTTAATGAGTGTACGATTGAGCGAGGATAGGGTGAGAACTAGGGGGCTCCGAGTCAATATGCTGACAACCTGTGCGAGTGTTGTCTCTTGCGGTTGTTATGTTTTTAAGAAGCGTGTTTGTTATAGCATGGCAGTGTTTGCCTTACCGTCTCGGTGTCTAAATATAATTTGTCTCCATGTTGAAACTGTTAGTTATACTGTTTAATTTTCCAGAAGAGGGGTTTAGAACGAAGAAGCTATTATTTCTTTACGTTTTTGTCTATGTGGAATCACTTTGAAATTGTACATTAAATAATATTTTAATTGCCCTGAAGCTTTTAGTGCTTATGGTTGCGATGAAAACTGATTAGCTATATATAAATTAAGATAACTCAGTGCCAAAGCTTTGTTGTAGGTGTAATTGTCAATTATTGATAAATGTCTTTGGAAGAAATTTAATTATCTCGTGATTATAAAATAACAACTCACAGGTAGGGAAATTCCAATAATAGTTTATTAGGAAAGGGGAAATGTGCTGAACCTAAACTTTTGACCAAATTTTCTAATTCATCGGAGTTTCTCCTATTTGCAATTTTGAGAATAATTTACTCTCTCTCTCTACTCTTTGAGTTATAATTTACCACAATTTTCGTAGCTTGAAATAGGTTTTTAGTTTCAAAGTTCTCATATTATTCCAAAAACTACAGGGTGGAGGCATAACAAGCTCTCCTACACCCTTTGTAACAATGTCACTGAGTACCGATATTGCATAAATAAATACATAAAAATTTTAACATGGTCTGTGATGGTTTTTGTATGTAACTGATCATGTGAATAGTTTAACACATATTTTCCAGCTAGAATTATTTCTTATCAATCAAAATTTTTTTTACTTTGTACTACTGTTTTATGTTGAAACTATTATTTAAAAAATGCTTTTTATTGAATTATTTTATTTGTTGATTTTCTTATGATGGATACTTTTTGATCTCCGAATCTGGAGGAATAAATGATTTATATGACTAAATTAGTAAATTTATCCATAAATTATTTTTAATTATTTCATTTCCCTTTGTGAACTACAAACTCAAATTATAGACTCTAATCAATAAATTTACTGGCCAATATCATAGATATATATTTTTTTTTCAAATATCTCATACGACATTTATATTAAACCCTCCGGACTGTAAATATTAATAACTGCCCTATACACTTTAACGTAAAATACTGATTCAGTTCTTAACCGAAACTAAGATACCATGGAAACTTTAAATAATTCCTGCAGCCCTGACTTCGCGTGACCTCTAATGGAGACTTTGAATCATCTCATTGAAGTTGTTCTCTTATTCAGGAATGCTAGCTGCGGTCTGTAGCGTATGTAGGCTGATAAATATTTACAGAAGCGTCATCACTGAACACCTTTCTGTTTGCTTACTCAATTTTTTACCAAGATCTACCAAACAATCACCCAGCCGAAAACACAAAGTTGTGAAAAAAATAAAATGTCTTATTTAAATGCTAGAAACCAATTTATTTTTTTATTTGTCATTCGAATATAAAAAATTCTTAATATCACAAAGTTTTATTTAGTTAAACAAAAGAAATGCTTCATTAGATTAGTTTTGAAGATCCAGTTAACGAATTTACATTTACAAAATTGTCGGAGGTTTGTCCCGCAATTTTAGCTACTTATTATCAGACTAAAACATTTATTTTAATTAATTTCTTGTATATCGTTTTAATATTAAATTAGTTACGAACTTTTACTACAGTATTTTAATATTTCCACTTAATACAAATTAATCTTCCGTTAAAAAAAAATTAATCTAGGACTTAAAAGTGACAATAATTGATTTATTCGTCGTCGTGGGTTTTTAAATTATTAATTTATTTTATAAAACCAATTCATAATTTTTTCATACCATTGAATAAAAGAATATATCGTTTAACATTTGAATTTTTTTTTTTTAAATTGTTAAACAAATGTGTTTATTTTTTTAATTTCCAGTTGTGAAAAAATCGAAACCTTTTCAACTCCTTCCTTAAATCTGTTTTCCTTTACAGATACTTCCACACCATTTGGAACTCACTTTAGACTCTTCTATTTCTATTTTCATGCCTAGCTTCTTCTAAGAGCTGGGAATCCGTTGTTCACAAAACAAAAATCGCGACCGTTAAAACAGGCAGCATAAGGAGGAAATAAAGACAATAGCCTGCAAGACGCCCGCATTAACTGCATGATTTACAACCGTCGAGTTACAAGTAGTGTGAAGAACGGCTTTGGATGTCCAAATATAGCAGAGTGGCAGTAAACAAGAGCAGAGTCCTGGCTGAGGATATTTGCCACAAGGATCGAGTACTGGGACAAATGATCAGGTCGTTGGCTCCTTGGTGCTATAATTGTGAGCAGGATGCTGTATTTCAGTCGGCCGGCCATTTTATTGAAGCGGCTGCCCATTTGCTTACAGTTTGCTTGGCTGCGCGCACCCTTCCTTATAATATCTACATATCATTAGTGCCATAGCTTTGTGCTTAGATGCACATTTCGTCAATGATGTCTACTCGCAACCCTAGTAATTAGTCGATTAGTACCAAATAGTCGAATTTGTGAACCGAAGTATAAATAAATCCGGAAATGAAACCAACATTCTTGTTTTCAATGGTCTTAGTCTTTGTGTAAAATTTAAAACTGGGGACCAATTCAGGGACATTGATGTTTTATCAACTTTATTTGGTATAATTCTATTTTTAATTATCTGAATGATGAAAATTTCTCATTAAATTAATACTGAAAATTTAATATATTTATAAATCATTGGGAAATTTCATTCCATTGTCTTTCAATTATAACTCAGTAGAATGTTTTTATTTCATATT
>NW_027114049.1:124246-143679 GCF_000696795.3 Halyomorpha halys
ATATATAAAGAAGTATAATACTTGTAAAACAAGGTAAATTTGTGATTGACGTTATGGTTTATTTAAGTTAAAGGTATTAAATAAATATTTTTGTTTTATTTTCCTCGAAAATAATTGAGTTTCGCACTTTATTGGTGGTATTTGGAGAAGAGTGGGAAATGCATTTGAGATCTGTTTCATGAACACTGTTTTGTTGGTTCTGACATCTGATGTACATGCATTTGTTTTCTGCTTAATCGAAATATATTAGTAGTATGGAAAAATATTCACCATGGCTTTCCCATTTTATGCTGGCCAAAGATTTAGCAATTTATTTTTTTTTTTTGTTCATCGTGGTATTATTATGGAGGTGTATAAAGAATTTTCTTGAGCAGAGCAAATTCATTTGTTGCTAGATGCAAATATCTTTTGCATGATATAATGATATGATTTGAATTTCCTTTTTTTTTTTTTCTTTAATAATTTTGGTTTTAAACAGTAGACATTTTTGAATTTCTTTTTAAAATTCAATAAATATATAGGTAATTCAAAACAGCCAATAAACGACAATGATTTGATGTAATGCGATAGGAATAGGAGCAACCCAACAAATAACAGGTTTTCGGATGTTAACGAAACTACTTCATACGTGAACACTTATTAACCAGGGTTCTACATAGATTTTTATCGAAATATTTACCTACCGAATTCGGTAGCTCGACTGCTACTAGTTCCTAAAAATAAGCAGTAGCCGATTGAAATATCAAAGTCAGTACACACGCGATAATGCTCCGGCGATAAAGCCTCTACAACTGATTGTGATTTAAAAAAATGAGACGGCTGTGGGCGTAACTCAGACACGAGCCCCCATCTGCCCCCGCGGGCTGCCATGGGAAACGTAAACAGGGCTCACCCCTTTCGTCGACCGCAGATTAGGCGATTCAATGCGCGTCACTGGGCATCTGCGGCACAACGTCATCTCTTTATCTGATGTCGCCCTCTTCTATTGTGTCTCTATTATTTGTTGTTCGTTTCATGCTTACATGAATTTTATAGGCTTTATGGTCTGTGTCCTGGCTAATAAATTTATTATTGAAATTATTCTATACTTTTTTTTTGTGGCTTTTACCAACCCGAATGGTTAATAAAAAATACGCAGAAAGGAAATAATCAGAGGAATCCTTCCTTTATGATTTGGAGACCTTCTCCGAAATTCTTTCAAAACGGAAGAGTAATCAACATTCTCAACCTAATTGCAAAACCTAATCCCTGGACCGAACAGACATATGTGTATATCAATATAAAATCCGAGACCTACGAGATCTTTACTTATAATTTCCACTATATTTAGAGTTGTTTCTTTATAAAGTCTAATTTATTTCAAAATCATCTTTCTTTTTTTTTATTATTTGTTTCCTTTTTTATTTATTTATTTTTTTAATGTAATATGTATATGTGCTTTCATTGAATACGTACAGACGTAATACTAATTGCATATGATTGTGGCATATTCTACCATTTCAATTAAAAGTTCAGAAAATGTTATAAGTAAATAAAAATTTACAAATGTAATAGTAAGAATTTAAAAATAACCTAACATTATTTTAAAAAAAATTATAAGAAGATAGGTCATCAATACGTTTATGAGAAATCTGAATGAAAAATAACCCAAGTACCCCCAAATAAAATTTATTTATCTATAAACAATTAATATAGAAATAAAACGAATACATTTTTCCCCTTTAAATATTGTTTAATGTAATTACTATTGGTGCTGATCTACTTCCTTATTACTGGGGCAAACACTTTTTAATTTAATTAACGTAACTAATTAATTAGGAAGGACAAGACATTTCCATAATAGTTCAATAAAATATATGATTTATAAGTCTCTATATTTGATTTAACATTCTATTTTTTTGCAATTAAAATTTAATGCAGGGATTATGGGTCATGTTGTTTGTAAAAAAAAAACTGCAAAGAATAATTTCCGGGTTCAAGTGAAATTTGAACGCTAAAGGTTTTAACATTTCTTAATATAGAGTATATGGTATAAAGTTATTCCACAAATTAAGATCTTATTATTTTGGGGATGGCTGTATTCATCGATGTCTGATTATCTACTGTATTTAACTTTACGATGATGTCTTTAACATTTTAAAATAATAATTTTATTTTTTTTTCCTTGTGACCGAATGATCCAGATTCCGAAGTCAAAGGCTAACGGAACAGCTTTATCGTCCCATCGACTTCTCGGCCACGACATTTCAATTATTTCAAACTCTAATCCCATTCGAGATAACATAGGCGGCCTACCGCATCTGTCGCTAATCAGTTTAAGACTCGTGAAAATCTGCATAGAGCTGGGTAATTGTGGAGCTATGCTAATCCCGGAGGACATCTGCCCCGCGATATAGATGTCAGGCGGAGGGTGGTGACAAAGACTTGTATCATAACAGTTTGCCGGCCCCGCCCCCGGGAGAAGGGTTGCACAATGAACCCATTATTATCCTAGCCGCGGTGTTAACTGCTTTTTTATTACGGCCCTAATGGTCTTTTTCAGCCTCGTGTCTTTATCGTAAAATATTGTTATAGATGTCAGGGCAATAATAGTGCTCTGCCTCCTGCCACTGGGACATTTATTATTTTATCATTTCAGTATTTTTTTTTTAAGGCGGCTGTTTCGTCGAATCGTTAAATTTGTGAAAGTGGTTAAAACTGGAAAATGGCAATCTTGCTATTAGCGGTATAATCCTGAAGTTTTATATCTGCCCATCTAAACTATTTTCGATGTTGATTTTCTTTACTAAATTTAATAAATTTTTGGAAGAATATATTGTAGAAAATATCGATGGACTGTATGGCATTTTCACCAAAATCTAGATATTAATAGTTAATCTATGAATTGAGTAATGGATGTTAATTTATTGTACTATGCAGGATAATCTTTTCGTTAATGATTCAATTTTTTGGGAACTTCTGGGCCTTGTTTCATAATGAAAACTAATAGTATTGGTTCAAAATACAAGTATAGAAACAACGTGGTAATTACACTAATACTTTTTTTTCATAATAGGGAGGAATATTAATGATATTACATGAGTTAAAAAGTATTTAAGTACAAGTTACTATTATACAAGTCAGGGTAATTGTATTTAGTTAAATCGACAAGACCAATAGTATTATGTTGTACTTTATTATGAAACAGAGCTCTAGGCTCCCTTTGGCTACACCTCAGACAAGCAATGCAGAAGTATTGACAATGAAGATATTCTATTAAGGGAATATTTTACTCCAAGATTAAGCAGTTTTATTTATAATGATATTCAGTGAATTTCTTCTAATGAAAATATTATTGGACAGGAAGAGTTTTCACAGTAGTTTTAAATCTAGTATTACACAAAAATATTTATGCAGAACTTAACAACATCAAATAATATCTGTACGATGTCAAACAAGCTTAAAACATAATAAAACGTTAATTTTATATGTATAAAATTACTTTAATCTAGTGTCGCTTGTTGCCATATAAATAGCCTCATTCGTATGCTAATTATAATAATATCAACCATAAATCTATAAAGATCTACCAATAAATTTATAATACTGATATCTACAACTGATCAATTTAGAAAAAGTTCCTAACTTATCGACGACACAACTTAAATTAAAAAATATCGATTTTATGAAGGAGCAATTATCAAAAGACACGGAGACAGATGGTAACAATGATGAAACAGACACTGAGTACGCAGACAGACTGTGTTGCTTTAATTAAAATATTAATTGGTTAATAAAGGAGCCTCGTATTTCGTGGCTGCTAATAAACTGACAGGGGCGAGTGTCGCTACACCAATCCGCTCCGGCTCCGAGGATTAAATTATTTTACTCCTTAAGGACTCTTATTAAGTTTCTCGACCAGGACTTGGGCCCTTGGAAGGGTGCATGAGGCCCTGAGTGCCGGGGAAGAGTGGGGCTACAACAGTCAACCGCCGTAAATGTTGTGCTAAATTAAAGAGAAAAGATAGGGAAGCAGTTAAATGAAGCAAAGTTTCATTTCGGAGTTTGTAAATTGAAATATAAGTTTTTCAATACAAGAATAACTTTAGGACTTTGAGGATAATAGTAGAAAATAATATGCCTTTAAATACTTCCTTATAGAATCGGACTACAATATCTGAAACATATATTAGTAATATTGAAACTAAAATATAATTTTCAATGTTTATGAAAATTCAAAAAATATCACTCAAAAATCAATATGTTGGTATAGAAAAACCTTGTATTTTATGAATATCAAACTTTTCTATGTTAATGTTTCGACATATTCATTTCTTACAATTGACATTGTATTCCAATACCGGTCTAGTCTATCTTCAAATTTTTATTTGTTTAATTATCGATATTTTTACTTGATTATCAAGAATTAAAAAATATCCTTAATAGCATTTTAACCGTTATACTCCATGTTAATTCACTGATTTTGTAAAGAATCGTTTTACAACGTGATAATCAAACTCAAAAAAATTAAAAATTTGAAAATTATCTTGGCTGCATTAGCTTTTGTTAATTATTGAACATGAATCAAAATATGTAGAGATGTATCAATATTTATATATAAACAATAGGTTTAGGTATCTTTATAAGAAACTTAATTTAAAAATATGGTACTTTACGCGCATCATACAATTAAATGTTTACTAACTGAAAGTTAAATGTTCCCCACTATACTCTCTTCCCTTACTATATTTCTGTATTTCGCACAAGGTTTTGCATTCTAAAATCCAAAATCCAGTTTTAATTTTTTTCCTAGATCATCATGAGATAAAAGGATTGTTTCCAAAATCTTTAAATCATATTCGATATCATTACCTCATGATAATTGAGTCAAAAAATCTAAAGAAAATAAAATATATTAAAAATTTTAAAATGTACATGGCTGGTTTGTTGTCACTTAAATAAAGATAAGTAAAAATAAACTTTCTAAAAATTCCTATAACCAATATAAAAACTAATAATTGAAATTCACAATGTTCATGAATACAAAAATATGATTACGCACTTCAATACTCTCCAGCTTGTAATCTTGTAGATTAGATTATCAATTTGGTTTTTAACTTTAAGACTGTTAAATATTTTATTGTAAATAAGATTTTTTTTAACTTTGGTTACTACTTACCTGAGTGGGATTCTTCCTGCTCTGGCCTAAGTGGTTCCTTAGGTGGAAGCATAAGTTCTCTTCCCGGCTGGACATCTGTAACCGTTTCGTAGAAGACCTAAACACAATAAAAATATGTTTTATCACACTGCTTGATCCATGATATATGATTATTCACGCTAAAATATTTTTGTAATTAGGCTAATAGAGTATTTAATAGAAAAATGCTTTTATTAATTAAAGTGGTAACAAGAAAAAACGAAAATACACCAGTATTTACTAAACAAAAATACAAATGCAACTAAATACTACTGAACCGTGAAAATAATTATTTTGAATAATTATGTGAATCTGAATTGAATTTTTACTGTAATGTTAGTCTTAATAACTTATTTCAAATTGTTTTCATTTAATTTAAATTAAAATTATTTATTGTGATTATTTTAATAAAAATTATAAAAATACTAAATGAGCTACAGAATAGATGCTAAATTTGCTATTGTTTGTATTTTAAAATATCAATACCAACAATAAATTGTTTGGTCCCCGAAAAGGTTCTGATAAACATGCAATTTTTTATATTTTTCTTTTCCATTCATAGTAAACAAAAATTAAAATCATGCTATACTCGTGCAAGCAAGCATGCAATTTTTGTTGCGTTATTGACTATTTTCAACTACATACTACAATGCTAAAAATATAAGATTCAAAATATTGTTCTAAAAAAAAACTTTATAAAATGCAATTGTTCTGATGTAATGCAGCTTACTTGTATGGAATACAGAAGACAGCTAAAGAGGTGTAAGTGTAGCCACATAAAAATTAATCATAATTGTTAAAATTAATCTTAAAGACGATTTGTAAATACATATTTTTCTTAATTACACGAGAATTTATATCATTTAAAAAAAATTTTCATTACAATTATTTGAAATAATAATTATTTAAATCGTGTACGATGTAAATACGATCGTGCGAATTTGATCATGGTCGTTTAAATATTTTATTTAAGATAGTTTAATATTTTATTAAAGAAATGTCTTCATTTCTTATCAGGGGAGTACAAATTACCTCATGAATAATATTTCATCAGTGGTTTAATTTTTAAAGTTTTATGCTGCATTTGCCAGCCTTCGATCAACATGCAATAGAAGGTTATGTGATTTTTTAGGGCAAACTTATATTTGTTATTAAATCTTTCTTTGATTACTTACCGAAAAAATCATAAAGAATTAAACAATGTTTATTTAACCGTATTTTATCACTGATTATAATTTCATAGATGAAATTATTTGTTTATCTACTTACTATTATCTATCCAAAAACATTGTATTGTATTTTTAATCTGAAATATGTGTAGTTTTATTTATATTCTTTTTGAGTATTCATTTATAAAACAAGTTCCTATTGTTGACCATCTAAATGAGTTTCTAGGAGTTCAATGACCTTTGAGTGCATCTTGTTTTTCTGTCATCATAAATCTAGGGGATTAGGGAATTCCTGAGGCCACTGCTTACCTTCGCTACCTGAGTGTCCAACTTTTCCTGTCATTTGGAAGTGTCTTAACTTACCTTATGGTAGCTGACAACCATGAATAATTCCAGCTTAACATTTACTTTCTGCTTCCTCGGCTGTTAATAACTCATAAAATTATTTTAGCTAATTCTCTGCTAATAATAATTTACATTATTAATTCCTTTTTTTGTTTAGCAAATTTTTGGTATTAATGTATATGATTTTTTTTTTGCTTCGTAAAATCATATTCTTGAGTTGATTTCATAGCGTAACATAATTATTGTTTCCATTTCAATAAAAATTGGGTGTAGATGTTGCATTATTGATTTTGAACTTTGACTAAACTCCCTCGATATTTTCTCCTAAATTAATCATAATTATACAAAACAGATCCTATTAGCAAACACAACTGTCATGAATTTATAAATTTATGAAGTTTCTGTTCTAAAGTTTTTTTTTAAACATTGGTTATTTAAAGAAACCTTAATCTAAAATAATTAGATCAGAATTTTCGACTGTATGAAAACTTATAGTCTTTATTTAGTATTTCTTTATCATAACTATGGCTAATTTATCAATTCCTCTAGTGGCTTAATAATTTTAAGATAATAGCGCTAATCCTTAATTAATTCCATTTATAACCTTATAATATCGTTCTTCATTAGCAATAACGTTTTGTTGGATGGTTTTCAGGTATACTAAAATATTGATTTTTTTAAATATATCGTAAAATTTTAAATGCTTTTTTTCTCTATTTGTTCCTATTCCAAACAACTTCTGTTGTTAGTAATATCGTTTCAGTAAATTTTAGCTATATGTAGAGAAACTTAGACTTAAAAATCGCCCTCGACTGAGCTGGCACGTATTCGGAAACGTTTCATCACTATTAGCACGGCTAGACTAATGAATCAACACGACCTCCACTTTTTCTTCCCAACACGGACGACTTCGCGTGTGACAAGAACTCAATCAAAACGCCAAGAAACAATCAGCGGGATAAGACCAGACAATAACCCCTGGTCATTATTGTTTTCAATCCCCCGATGTTTATCCGAGGGGAGATGATAAGTCACTGTGTCATAAACAGGGCGCCACCTGGTTGCTAGTTTTCCGTTCCCTTTGTCTAGAAAATTGAGAAGATTATTTTCTGAATATTAATCTAATTTATGTTATTTTACGTTCAAGCAGACGCATGACATTGTTTTAACTATCTAAATATTTCAAAACTTTTAATCGACATTTTTTTATCTATCAAACTTTCATGAGCTCATTACATTCTCTAAGACTCAGACAATATCCATGCTATCCATGAACAAAAAATATATAAATTTTAAGGGTTAAAATTTTAAAGTTAAATACAAAATATTTAGGCAGCTCATGTAAATTTTTATGTAATAGTAATTTTTCTATTAATAACCATTGAGATTTGATGATTGATTGTGTAATTACGTATTCAATTACAGGAATTTTCCAATTTTCCAAGTACAGGAAATTTTTTAACAAACAAAAAAAAAATCTCTTTTATTATAGTTTCACATTTTGAATTATTGCTAATTTGTAGATTAAACAGTATTTATTCTACAGTCTTCCTTATTAGCTTTCAGTATTACTCAAATAGTTCTCAATTGCATTCAGATTTCACATTGCAGCAGTCTCCCAGAGTTCAATGACCCTGGGACTGTTTACTGCACTGGGAACTAAAACCGCATTCGACTGGGACTATTCAATCTTGTATGTATGTTGATTGTTTTTATACATAAATATATTCGTTTGCCTTCGAACTATCTTTCTCTTTCTTAAAATGTATAAATAATTCAATGGATAAAATATATTACTTTACGTAAGTAATATATCTTCAACTCCTTTGCGTAACATAAGCTATGTCCTTCCGAACTACAAAAAACTTGTAAAAAAAAATGAAACAATATTTGATGAAAATTGAAATTTTTAAAACATTAGTATGATCTTTACTAAAAATTGTATTATATTTCTTTAAATAAATATTTTAATTTTTCTAATTATGAAGTTGGGGGAAATTGTAATTACAATTACTACAATTTTGGATGGTGATTTCATCTACTTAATGAACCACTGTAATTGAGATATCAAAGGCAATTACATTTTACTCAGCACTGTCACGCACCTTTGGACGAATCGAACATCTATTTATTTAGTCATGAAAGAGACATGAAGTACAGAACAATATTGTTTTTATTAATCCATATATTGTATTGTTCTTCGAATAGATTTAATAAACTCCGGGACAAGCAAGCCCAAATGATGTTCTGCGGACCTTCAAGGGATGAAATTGCCTTCAGAAACAGAAGAAATTTCTGTAGCAGACTGTCCGAACATGATTATAGCTATAAAGACGACGGCGACGAAGGGTGAGCGTTGCGCATGTGTAGCAGGCGCGTGGTGTTGATGATGTTATTAGACACAATAGGGAGGCTGTGACTAGGTCGGAAGGGTTATTAGGCTGGGTGTGCCTGACAGAGGATGATGTATGGAGCAAGGGTCTTTGTCGACTGCTCCCATCTCCGGGGTTGTCTTATCCTTGTAATCTGTAACAGCTTTGTTCCCTCTTCATGGGAGTTAAGATTCTAACTCCATAGCTATTAAAATTACCACTAAGCATGAGATTTGAGTGATCTATTTTTTCTCCAAATTGGGTTAAAACATATTATTTCACAAGTAAAATATAAATCGGATTTAAGCCCTAATAGCTTAGCCAAATTACTCAAATTCATATCCGAGTCTGGAGCATTGAAACGAAATTATTAAAGAATTAGAGTTGTGGGATGTGGATTACAATTATTTGTTTTGTCAACTATCTTTAGAACAAAACGCATTTTCTGATCTCAGGATGTTTTGGACATATGAAAGATGAACATATTTCCTATGGATTATTTCATAAAAACATCTTTATTTCATTTGACAACGTTTTAGTTTATCCATGATCTTCTAAAAAGTAAGAAAATAAAATTGTTAAAGTATATAAAAGTTTTTATGAAATAATACATTGGAAGAATCTTTACCATTATCCAATAGAAAAAATAATTTTATTTACTTGCTATCAATACTAATTAAAAGTCATAATAATAATATTCATACACCCAATATTTATTTTTATCGAGTAAATACATTACGTCAATTATATCATTTAATAACTATATAAGTATTTATATAGTATGGATATTTATTTCGAACGTTTTTAACTATTTTGTTAAGTGAAATTTTTAAAAACATTGTATACAGCTTTTTTCATTCATCTTTTATAAAAAAGTATAAATTCATGCTGTTTATTTCTATTTAAAGTGACCTAGTGATATAATTTTTAAATTAGAAATTACTTGTAACTTTTTTTTTTTAATTTCCAAAAGTAGTTAAATTCTCCTTATTACTCCTCCTCACTTATTTTTATAAGATCTAGTTTATTTTAAAAAAAATATTCATTTACTGATATAACTATATATAACCTTTTTTTTCGATTTATAAAAACTTAATGAATCGAAAAAACTTAAAAGGGAAACGTAAATTTATATAATGTGTAATAACATGGGTTAATGAAATAGTTCAATCTCACAATAGGGGTTTCCAAATAAAAACCTTAATTGTTTATCAATATAGTTTTAATTTATGAAAAAAAGAAAAACGATCATTCATGACTCATCCACTTTCACTTCTTGAAACAAAGTGACAAATGCCAAGTTCATTGACCTAGCCAATTTGGGTATACCCCGTTCAGGTCGCTAATCCCTCTTTGTATACCTGCAGGGAGGGTGTGGATGGGTATGACTAGGGTTTAGTTTAAAACTTTTAAAATGAATTATAATCTTCAAAAATATTTAAACTAAAACAAAATATAGCCTTCTTTTTTTTCATAATTCATTTTCACTATTAACAATTTTATCTTGTAATTATTTATAATTTTTATTTATTTATTTAATATCAGATCGGCCTGATGGTATGTAATGTTAATGTAAGAGGTACATTTATTTTTAACAATTCATTATGGGGATATAGTCTCATACAAAAGACGCCCCTAACTATATAAAATGTTATAAATAAAACAAAAAATTAAGATTTTATAAATAGATTATAATAATAATTCTTAAGAAAAGATGAAAGTAAATTTAATAACAAAAACAATGACATTTATGAATTTAACAAAATAAATAATTGACTTCTAGTGAAAAAAAAAGTCATTCTATAGTAAGAACATATTATAAAGAGATGACAACGACCCCATGTCACCTCAACCCTGTATGACTTATTCCTACCTCTAAAGTTCATAGAAAATGTACTGTGCTTTGGAATAGTAGGTGCGAGAATACTAATATATCAGATTGCAATAATTTTAATTAAAAAGAGGAATAAATAAATAAAATAATTCTTACCTGCCCCGCTGACAATACAGGTCTCACTGTAATTTCATCAGGGTTATCGGTGCTCCTAATGTATTTCAACCAGTTTCCAAATTCCAATGTTCCATCCAGAAAACCTCTGTTGCCTCCCACTCGAACCTGAAACATTCAAATTGAGTTATAGTTATATACATGATATTATATTTTATCTTACAACAAATATTGTCTAATCTGTTTCTGAACCGTTACTGAAATAAGCTAGAAGACAATCTGTACACTAAGAAATCAACAGAGATGAACAAAGCGTATATTATAAGAATTTGTTAGGTAATGGTGGGGTTTGATAGTAATGTATAATAGCAGATGTGATAATAGGCATATATTGTAATAGTAATAGATATAGTTGTAATTTAGCTTTGGTTATCGCTATCAAGATTTCGTATTAATTAGGTCTCATTGTCGCATAAAAAAATTTTTTTTTGTTAAATGAAAAATAATCTGTATTCTGGGACAAAGTCTCCTAAGAACAAAACAGTAACGATAAATAATTACTTATTGTCTAACCTTCATATATAAAGTAGTTCGATTTCTAATTATTAGATTGGTTATTATACTTCACATAACATTGGTTATGTTCTGAAATTTGTAATGGATTTATTGACTCAATAAGTATAATAAACAGTATAAACAATAGAGTAATAAATATAACAGGCATAAATGTAAGAAATATTTATTGAATATAATTTTTTTAGAAGAACGTTCTAGCTCATTTGTTCTTCTCTTCAAAGAAGTCGCCACTTCTATTTTAATCTGTCCCCTTCTCGGTATAACCTTGGGAATTGCTTTTTGCAGACGGACTGCTAAATGCATTGCACATAGTTTTAGGTACTTTGTTATTAAAGTTTCCACTGCTAGTAAGAATATTCTTCATTCCTATTTTAAACATATTAAATATAGGTTTAATTAAAATTATTATTATCGATATAGCAAAAATAAATAGAATTTAGATAACAGTTTTAATAATTAGAGAGAATTATTTTTAAAATTTTGATGCAATATTAGTGGATTATTGGCGAAAATGTGTAATTTTTATTGTGTAAACTTTATGGAATGTCAAGTGTAATGAATATTTAGGTAATTATTTCTAAAATGTAAAAATAAGTAATACAACAGATGGTGGTCAATTACAAAGAAATCCGTTTTTTTTTTAATCGACTACGTAACTAGGATATAATTATTTTTTAAATATTTTTCAAAGGGATTTTGCCTCATATTTTGGCTTTCTTCCCAACTTTTCACCCTCGTTAAGCTTCCTCAGGATCTAAGGTTTGGTCATTAGATCGCGGAAGTGCTATTATCCCTTGGAGGAACTGATCGGCCTCGTGCGACCACTTCCTTCAAGAACTACTTGGCCGTGACCCGCAAGGAAGTATGTGGACTCGCACCTGCCACGCGCAGTGTCTTAGTCGCGCCAATCTCTTCTTACACTTCCTCCGTCACTGGCTCGTGTCCTTCTTAATGACTTCCTCGTTCATTCATAAAAAAACGTTGTGCTTGTCGTGGCTTATATGTACACCATTGGATTGAATTTTCAGTGAAGTGGATAGTATTTTGAACCAAAAATAAAACGCATATTTTCCACTGATACTTTTGTTATAAAAATGCGGGAGTATTTCATAGGAGGAGCACTTGGATACTACCGATTAAATAATTTTTATTGTTTCTTAGTGAACAGGCTCGTTTCGTGTTGAACTGGTCTTATAGTCTTTAATTTTTGTAGCTTGAAATAATTATAATATTAATGATCGAATTATGAGAAGCTTAAAGAGGGTAGCTTTAAAGACGAATCATCGCCGAGTTTCTCTTGTAAAATTCTGACTACAATGAGTTCTGAAGATATATTTAACTCTAGATTAAAACTAACACATAACAAATTACTAAGCTGTTTTGTGTAATGTGGATTAGCATATTTTTATATTGCCTATGACCCCTTGAATTTATTTTTAAATTTGAATTTCAGTAAACCAAATTGTTCATTAAAGAGGAATTATAGTAGCTTTATAGTTGATGTGGATTCTTAATTTTATTAAATAATTTGAAAATATAAACAGATCATTCTACGTTTCTGTCCCGTTTCGGTGTAGATATTCTTCTATTAAAATTTATTTATTCAGTCCTGCTTTATCAATGGATGCCCCTTAGTATTTTTATTGTATTGTTATTCTCTTTTTATCATTACTTCTTTCATTACCTTAATATTTATTATTTTAATTCCTCTTTCTAATTGTTTTGTCTTTGTGTACTAATGTGTACATATAACTCTACTACATACTTCTCTAAAATGTGGTAGATTTTTATACTCAACAGTAAAGTAAAGAAAGTTTAAAATAATTTATATTAATTTGTGTCATACATAAATTTGAAATACAGAGTTTGGGTAATTAATTTTTAAAATGCCACTATAATTCCTGTTAAAAAAGGGGGTGGGAAACCTTTGTAAATATGAGTTTTTGTCAACTATCTGCGCCTGAACCAAATTTATATTTTAGCATTGATTAAATTGAGAAATTTATTTCACATTTTTATTCAATACAGTATTAATTTGGTCTAGGGACAAGTGGCAAAAAAGCAACTCTTATTCCATAAATTACCAAGTGTACCCTTTGCCTGCTTACCCACTTATTTGAAATTTATTCTTGATACACTGCAGAATGGAGAACGGAACTCCCGTGAACCATATATGTGATGGTTTCGCAGTAGCAAATTTTTTTAATGCATAAACTGAATAAGTACAAAGCCAGCAATCTGCCTCAACAGATTGCGTGAGCGGGCTACAAGAGGGGGAGTGCAGCGGAGTAGAAAGCGCGGCGGTGAAGAGAAGTGGTAGGAGATAAAGCGACGGCCCCTCAGCCATCCATCAGCCAATGAGAGCAGCTCCTTAATTGAGCCTAAGCCAATGGGTGACACTGATACATATCCTCTGTGAGATGTTTCCCTCTTCGCCATTAGCCCCCCGCCTAATGTCTTACCCATTCACTGGCCACATCTTTTAACCAATGATTAATTGCCGCTGGGGATTCACTTAACCTCCTCACTCTTTCGTCCTCGCCGGTGCCATCCGCCCATACTAAAGAAGCTCAATTAGGATTGGGACCGCCTTTAAGTGGAGAACCTTGTATCAAAACCCCCGTGTATTGGTCCAACAATTGGTGGATACTGAGCTTACTTTTCTATCAAAAATCAAATTATAAATATTTCCTTCATTTACTGATTTTATACATATGTATTTATATATAGAAAACATCACATAGCTGTCTGTGTCTTGGTGCAACAACAAATAGCGTTCTTTTTTTAGAAGTTTTAAGTAAAGTTTTCAATCAAATACTAAATTTTTACATCCAAGAAACAAATAATGTTCTCAGAAAAGCTTAGATGTATTTTTCTGTGCATCAAGATATAATATTATAATAGTTTATAAGATATAATAGTTTCATTTTTCTAAATTAGGTGTAGCTACTATACCATTGATTAGATTTTATCCTCTTTTATACTGAATGATAACTTTTTTTCCTTTATGTTTTGAATGGTTAAATAAAATGGGTAGAAATGCGTATCTGAACGATATAAGCTCTAAAGTTATGTTGCTTAAAGCAATTTTTGTATCTTTAATTGTCCCAATTACTGCATTGCATTATTTGTGTCATTAGTTCACTTAAGAATGTATTTATCTGATTCAGTATTTTTATTTTTTAAATTTATTTTATGTATTATTTTATATTTTTTAATGATTAAAATCTTACCTATAAGATAATAATATTAAAATATTTTTCAAAATATAAATATATCCTTCAAAAAAAGTTAAATACCAAATGAAAAGAGGTAAATACATATATTTAAATCATAAATAAGACTGAATACTTTAAGAATTTTAGTATAGGCGATGACAATTTGTTCAGAAAAATGTTTCACTTTCAACTTAGTCGAAATTCATCATTATACTTTCCTTAATTTTTTTATATCTAACTGTGTACATAAGAGATCATTTTTGAAAAAATAAAAAAGTTTTCATCTTTTTTCCAAAATTAATCCAAAAAAACACAACATTAATCGAGACAGAGTTCTGTTGCTTCCTTTTTGGTTTTAAATATAACACAAAATCAATATTACACTTATAATCCCCAGTTTATAGCATCGGCTGGGAGTTTAAAAATATGTAATTATTATACTAAAAAAATATTAAGGCTAAATACGAAACATTAACTGACTCAAGTGTTCTGTTATTTTCTATCCAGTATAACTGGGTCATTGAGATGATGTCAACTTAATATTGCATGAGTTTTCTTTTTTAAATCAACTGTGTATTAATTTATTACTTCGATAACATTAATTTTTTTTAAGTTAAGTTAATCTTCTTGAAATTAATTTTAACTGCTGTATTTGTATTTAAAATAACCCGCTGTATATTGTTTTCATAAATCCACTTTACAAAAAAGTAAGGCGAAAATTTAACTTAGAAACATTAGTAATACCTCATATTACTTTTATATGATAAAATAACTGATCTTGTTTTTAAAATATTAATAAAATACGAACAGGTAGTAACGCAAGGTGGCGCTACCTGTGCCCATTAACATGACTGACTCAGGTGAGAATGCTTTACTAATTCTCCGGCAGGTAGCGCTCGCGTCCAGACTTTCCATACTACCCCTCTTATCTTCAGAACGAATT
Organism: Halyomorpha halys; assembly: GCF_000696795.3. Lineage (NCBI taxonomy): Eukaryota > Metazoa > Arthropoda > Insecta > Hemiptera > Pentatomidae > Halyomorpha > Halyomorpha halys. The sequence goes on from NW_027114049.1 coordinate 139,994, forward strand.
ATAATTTTTTTTTTATTAGTTCGGATAATAAGGGAGGTCGGATAATTGTTAGGTGCTGCTGAATTTATTTTATAGAGCTTGGAATAAATAATCATCGAGATTCATCATAAATAATATAGCTATTTAATCTAGAATTTTGATATTTTATTGATAACTTATTTCGCTAATATTTTTACTGAACATTAAGAGTTTTATAAATTCTCATTTTTTTCTATATATTAGAGTATTGTTAAGAATAATTTTATGACAAATCCGAGTATTTGCTTTTAATGTAGAACAAAATAATATTATTCCTTTTTCATTGAGTTTGAATCATATTTTAATAAACTCCGTCCGTAGAGATATGGATTAGTTTACTATTTAAAAATAATCGAATTAATTAATGTCAAGTCTATGTAGTCCCAGGTATAGTTTTCAACTGTTGATGTGCCATTACGTTAAAAAGTAAGTTATTTTAGCTAATCAGTCAGAAATAATTGATGATTAGACAGTTTCATTGATTGGCTGATTTTTATTTTGTGGTCATTATTTAACTGACAAGAAAGAGAATAATAACTTAGAATATGACTATTTTTTACTTCAATCATTTTTTACTCACACTTCAGTTTTGCAAGGAAGTGCACCCGGCCGGCCCTTATTCAGTGAATGAGAAATATTTTCCAGGTTGTGAATGCGCTAACAGAACGACGGAAGGCCTGCGAGAGATGATCCTATCATCCCGACACCTCAGAAGCTATCTAGTCAGCCGTGGGTTCCCCATTCATTGACGAACTCATGAATGGGACACTTGGTACAGTGGTACCTGGATTAGTGGAGACAGCGGTCAATGGACCAGCAGTACCTAGCACAGCTTTGTCATTGCCGCTCTGGGGTGTCTGGCGGGGGTGCAAATTATTAGTTCTACTGTTGCACGGATCAATAACAACAGTGTTCTTTTCTATATTGTATAACATATCAACAGTTGTACAGTCTATCAGCGTCTGTTGCGACTGTCTATATCATTATGTTTACATATGGTAGGGGATTTGAGTAAGTGGACTTGTAATTTTTAATTCTAATATTTTACATTCAGATGAAAGAAAATTGGTATACTGGAATATCGTTTGAATACAGAGAAAATGAAACACGAGTATGAGTTTGATTCCATGTTTAAGATTGCTCCCAGGCTTGAGAGTATTTGTAGCAACCTTTAGAAGAATTTGTATTTGTTAGACCGAACATTAGACAAAATTCTATTTAAAACCTTAAGTCAAGATTATTTTATAACAGTGTGCTTTTTTTTTTCGTTTTTACAAAAAAAAAAAGTTTTCTTAATGTCAACTTCAGTCTGCCGTATTTCGGACTATGACATAAAATATAGTTTGTATTCTTATCGATTCTGTGGTAATGTAGTATATTGTGTGAATATAAATATATTTATACTTGTATTTATTATCTTGTTCTTTTTTCTAGTAATTTTTTTTTTTTTTAAGTACCTTATATATTAATTTCATTTTCAGGATTAACTTTCTATATAAATAAAATTCCAGTTGAGAGTTAAAAACATATTCTCTAGTAAAATCTATCTCACACTCATACTTATTTTTTGTTTATGGAAAACTATAATGTCGATATTGTAATTCAGAATCTGGTGTGTCGGCACCATTTGTATAGGGTATAGTTGGTTTATCGCTATATCATTTATTAAATTATATTGTTTATAGACATGTTCTATTTAGTTTTATTAATTCATGATGAAAAATTCTAACCAGAACAATTTATGTGTCTGGGCAGTATTAATGTATAAGGCATTCAAATATTAGTAGCAGACAGAACTTAAATAAAACTTTAAATCTGTCTCGAGAGAATTGGATGACTTTCAAATAGTATTTTAAAGATTATGATGACTTGTTTACTCCTTTTATTCTTTTAAAACGATGAGGAGACATTTAGAGCAATAATTTTCATATATTTATTAATGTTAAAACTATTGTTACTGAATGAAGGATTACACGTCTAAGTATAACAAAAACTAGGCTCCATCTAAGACCCTTACACCGTATTGAGTGTCAAGCAGAATCAATTTCATCCTTCGAGCTATGAAAAAAGGGAAGTTAAGGATTTAATAGCTTGCCCTAGATACTGCATGATAGACCGTCCCTAATTGAGAAAGTAAAGCCTCTGGTAAAAAAAAAAAAATAAATAAAATAAATAAAAAGAGAGAGAAAAAAATAGTGATAAGCGACCTGCAGAACTTGCGTGACTTAACGAAGCTCGAACAAAAGGAAGCCGTTGTATATTCGGTAAAATACCTTCTTTGGTCCTTCGGCTTCGTTATGAAGCAACATTTAAGCAATTTATCATAAGAGAATTTCGTATTTTTTATCAATCCCTTTTTATCTTTGAATAAATTTACTTTATCTTAGCCAAATTATGACTAAAAATATGTTCTTTTAGCATTTATTGTCTGATTTTATCGTACTTACCTATTTTAATTAATTAATTTACTGTACTTTAAGTAATTAATTTATGAAAATCGTCATGATAATAAATATATTTACACTCAATTAGTAATACAAAACAACTTTAATTGTAAATCTAAATGCACAAGAGTAAAGAACTATTGTAACTATGAAATACATTTTTTAATTTAATTTCTATCAATTTATCGTTTGAATTATTATAAATCGAGAGATTCTCTTTGTACTATCCTGAATTATATATTCAATCTCCTATTTTTTCATATGAACTTTATATACAATTTTTAAGGATATCACCATTTTTGTAATCGTGATATTTTTTTAAGTAGTTTTAGTTTTTGCATAATAACTTTGCACAACTACAACCCACGAAGGGTCAGAGGTTCAGTACTTTAGAGTACTGTTACTAGACGAACTGTTGTGCAAGCAGATGGTTTGATCAGAATCAAAGGTACCCACTATTCTACTCAAGATTTTATTGGGATCTAAAACAAAAGTTGAATAAATATGTTTTTAACGCCTGAATTTATTTTTTACACATCTTTATAAATTTATTTATATTATTCTTATGTGAAACTGAATTAAGGTAACTGAAAGGTACTCAATTCAAAATATTCAAAAGGTTTATTACCACCCTTTAAAAATGAAAACTTTATTTTGGCAAAATAAAGAGCAGTAACTGACACAATTTATCATAAAATACTTTGAAGGATTCAGATTATTAGGAATTAATTATTGATATTCCACTCTATTGATAATTATTTTTAAAAAAATATTTTTAATACGAAAATTTTATTGATTTATTCAAAGTCATTTGAAGTGTGAAACCGTTGATTAGTCCAAGTTTATTATGTATTTTTGATAATTTTTGTTTTTTACTGTTACTATTGCTTTTTTTACGCTATGTTTAAATTCTAGATTATATCCAAAATCTTGTAATTTAGTCTACTTTTTTGATCCCATAAATATCTATTCTTTTCTTATTATAATATAATTATAAACTGCGAAACTAACAAGTTTTAAAATATTCAATTTATCTTGTTATTCTCAATAATCGTTAATTTAATTTATAATGTAATTCTCAATATATTTACTATTTGATTTACTGTATTTGACATGACAATATACTTCCAATAGGATAAAAAAGACGACTTATTGTACGTTACGAACAAATTCTAGTCAAGATTTATTTCCTAGATTTTTATTTTGATATCTAGTATATATATG
>NW_027114049.1:143729-151019 GCF_000696795.3 Halyomorpha halys
TTTATATATTGTACGTATTTTTTTCTTAAATTTCAAATACTACGTTTAAAAATGTCTATGGTGTAAGGAATGGTCGCAATGTGACCAATAAATGTCACCCACCCCCGACAACCTGGTGTCTATTCCAGCTCAGATTGCAGCTACCCCTGGCCAGTTCGCTCCAAGGATTCTCACACAGTGGCGGAATTGGATTTGGGGTATCCTTGACAAAGGATGTGAATATTCAAAGAGCTCAGGTAGATGTGCCAGGAGATAGGTGTCAGCGAATGAGTGACATCCGATGCAGCTGTCCTGTTTGTTGATCCTTCTGAACTCCCTTCTCGCAACTTATCGCCCAAACTGAGATGTTTCCGTTTCACGGCCAAACATTTTTTCCCTTATTTCATCATTATCTAGTTGACCCAATAAAAAAATATATTAGTCTAATTAATCCCTACATATGAGCTGAAAAGACGATAGTTAGCATTTTTATAGTTATATTAGTTTTATTCATTTCTTTATTTAGATACAAAGTTTAAAATAGATTTATATTGATATAATGTACTAGTGAATATTTATATTTCAGATAATTAAATAAGTCTCAAAACCGATTTTGTACCAAATAGATTGTTGAAGTTAAATTTTACGTTAAATGTCATGATCTAATGCTACGTTGCTCGAGACGAGACCAGTCGGTTTTTAAAGATCCCAACGCGGGCATTATGACCTAGTCGGTACATTCTAACGGAATTTGTATATATAATTAGCCGTATATGTTATGCTATTTTATGAAAAGCATTTATTATGGGTAATTATTATAGCAGTTATTATGCTATATAAAAAATAAACCTGTTACTTCTTAAACAAGTAGAACTCTTAATTAAAATTTTGTATCTTGATTTGGAATAAATGATTCATTCATTCGGGAAAATTGGGTTTTATCATGATAATTTTTTTTCTAATTATTATGGGATCAACTTCGTACTGTCGTTGGTATGCATAAATAATAACAGTAAAGACCTATACGATTTTGATTAGAGTGGAGAAGATGTCACCTAGAAGGTATATGGTCATTCCAGCTGTATTTTGTATTTATATTTTTTATGTTTTATGTGATGTGCAAAAATTATGAATATGAATTTAAATAAAATCACATTAATTAAAAATAAATAAAATACAAAGATTTATTTGGCAGTCTTTTAATTCATTCCCATAATAACATTTCACAAATCAATAATTTTATTTTACCCTCTTTATTACTTGTGAAAAAAAATAAATAATAATAATTCATAATCAAATCGAATTACCTTCAATGGAATTATTTCTTACAAATTTGAAGTATATTAGAATGGCTTACAATTTTAATGAATAAGTTATTTTGCCTATTTCTCTATACAACGTTGTCAAGCAGTTGAACGATTCGAATATTTACGTACTAAGGAGTACAATGAAGTAAAACCTTGAGGTTGATAGTGATACTTATGATCTGTATGCAAATGGCTTGAGAATTCTCAATGAGGGTTTATTCTCTGCTTATCTTAACTAGATAACCAATGTATCTCCCAGTAAAAATCTTTTATGACTTTATTTATGAAGCTATAAAGTTTCTATTTTACACCTATAGCTATTAGTAAAGTAAAACACATTGATATTAATATTTCCAATATGAATGAATGAAGGGAGATGACACTATTTGCCTTGACGAGCAGGCAGTCTCACTTTCACGGACAGGAACAGCTGGTCGGGATTAGGTACTCCCCGCAGCGGCTCTGCTCCTGAGTCCAGGCAATCCTTGGAACCAAATTGGACTGGAGGATTATCTCATGTGAGAACTGGTCCTGGTGCCAATTGGTACGTGTAGGCGAGGGCTTTGTATTCATAGTGTACTCATTGTTATTGCACCCTCTGCAGCCATCTCATTACCAAAATGGTCGCCGATTTTGCGGAGAATTCGCTAATATCTGTCGCATGTCTGTTGATCCAGTAAGCAGGGAGTCGTTACTGATCAATATAACGAGTTATTATCTATCATAATTTGAAAATCAGTTAAGTTGGAAAATATGAGAATATAATTCACTTAAAACTGCGAATAATTGGAAAACATTAAGGTTATAATTGATCTCATCAGGTTTCTAAAAAGTCTAGAAAAGGGTTAATTTCAAGAAATGATCCTCATATCTCCGGTAAGAAGATAGTAACTTTTAAAATTGTTGTGAAATTTTATACTTTGCACTTTTAAAAACTGAAAAACAAAATTATACAAAAGCAATGATCCGTAGGTATAAAACGTATGAGTATAATACTGTAAAAATTATCAATAACGATCTGTATTTTATTTAATTTAAAAACGGGTTTGGATTTATTCCTTTCATTTATATTTAACCAAAATATAAAACATAGTACAGTCAACATATATAGTCGATTTAAAAATTAATTGTATAAGGGTGTGCACCGAAGCAGTGTAGTATTTTTTATAGATGTACATATTAATATTTATGGAATAAACCTTCTTCTATTTCTAATAATGTTTATATTATGTTTTTAAATAGAATTCTTTTTTTTTTTTCAATTTCACTTGAAACCTGTTTACTAATCATACCTGAAATAGCAGGTAATCACAAAAACCTTGGCCTGGATATTAGGAAGATTATTATTTTTTTTTCGGTGATGTAAGAATATTTAAATTGAGGTTACTTAAATGTTTAAATTATAAGTATTAATTCAAAAATAATTATTTATCCTATGATGAAATGTGGTATCCCAGTTCACCCTAGCCACAGCACCTCCCTCCTTAGGACCGCAGCAGGTAGACCGATCTGAATTTGACTAGAAGGAGGCGTGACCCACTAAATACTCCGCGACTGTTCTCCATGGAGGGTGAATCGCTAAAGTATCGTATTTCTTCCACGTCGATAGTTTCTCGTTGTGTCTTCTTCACTATCCAATGAATTATGCATTAGTCGCCTACAATACTAACAAACGGAAGATACAGAACGACCTTCGATATCTGCATCTCAATGAGATCGAAAACTAACTTCACTGAAGTTGTCAGCGATCTAACTTTGTGAGAAATTTAGGGCCGCATTGTGCTATTGCAACGGTATACGAATGATACTCTTGGGAATCGTTGTGACTTGCTTGTTACTACCCAGATCAGATCGAATATTTCAATTTATTTAGACAATTTATTAGCCTTATCCACATATCGTTTAAATTATTATCTATAAATTAAAAAAAAAAAGTCCCTTTAAGTAATTTTTATTTATCTGCTGTTCCAATGATTTAATATAAATAATAATTCTATTTTGTTAATAGGTAATAAGGTATAGTAATAGGTATAAATATTACTGTATTACATTATTTTTATAAACCAAGATTATTTTGGACCAAAACTGTTTTAAACATTTATAAACTAGGTTAAATTTTCCAAATTTTAAAGGCTAACTGGCCTCTGTAGATTCAATAATTTTTGAGATGCAGTTTATAAAATTTTGGAAAAGCCACAAATTATTTCTGCAGACCATTGTATTAATCTTCTCTAAATTTCAATATGTTATATTAATCATATTTTTGTATAATTATTTAGGGTTCTTTGTCATGTTCTATTCAATGAGCATAATGAAATTAACCACACTTTTGAATGTTACTGAACCTTTTATTGTGTTAGCTTGAAATAATTTACTTTAGTTTTATAGTAAAATTTCCAAATGGAACTACTTATTTCGGAAAATGATTGCCTCAAATGCAACTATGAAATATTACAAGGGCAAGAATCCAGCTTGTTAGAGATAAGATGTTAACAGAACAAATAAAAGCAATAGTTGTCAGTTGGTGTGGGGTGAAGTGTAAGAGAGGTGTTATTGGTTGGTGTCGGCTTGCAGTCCCACCCCGATAATACCAGCTAAGTCCCCACATCAACAACTTAATTTGGATTGTTCTCTTCTATCTCAGTGTCCGCTGGCACTAGGGGATCCTTTTTTTGTCAGTCGCACTTTCGCTACTGCGTATTTTTTTTTTCTTTTCTACTATTTTTTTGTCTTCTGTTCTATTTTTTTTCACTGTGCTCTATCCACCCCTTCTAGTGGATTCGGGGCCAAAGGGGAAGGATCTCTTGGGGTTCGGGTGTGAAAGAAGGAATCTTTAACTGTCAAAATCGGCTTCCAGGTCATCCGATGCTCAAGGATTATCGTCACTATTTCGTCATATTCTGTTTGTGGGGTGACAGTCTTCTATACAAAAATATATATCCTCCTTTATGTTCAGGTGTCGTGGGGAACTCTATTATAAATTTTTAATATTAAAACAAATATTTCATTTTGTCTGTTTTTAAAAACTAATGTATCTATATCAGCTATTCATTGATTTGCAAGGAAATTAGTTTATCTTAAAAAAAAAAAATACATTGAACAAGTACATTTCGAAGTTTCTTGTCTCTCTTTTTTTATTTTTATGTATTTTAATTTTGGTTGTATCAGTACCTCAGTGATGAGCGAAACTATTAACATTAGGCAATTGGTCTGAAAGTTAATCTTCTATGCATCTAGATAAAGCAAAAACAGACCAATAAAAAAAGTTTATTAAGGATCAATTGGTAAAAAATAGACTTCTTAATGTGATATAAAGCAATACCTTTACAGTTGTAATAAGCCAATAGCCGAATAAATTTATAATTATATATCTTCTATATTATATATCCTTGGAAGGGAATGGTCAAATCTTTGTCCATAATAAAGTTTTGAATTACTGGACTGATTTACGTGCCGTTTTTTTTAAAATGTTCTCTGTCGCCAGGAGAAGCTTCAAAGATACTGAAATCCACGTTTTTGGTGCTTAGCTCAAAAAGTATACGTTTTTTTTTCACGGTTATTATATACCAATCTATCCATCTCTTTCCGAATAATAAGAAAATAGTATATTTGATCTTATTAAGCTATAATTTATTAACAGAAAATTATAGAAAGTTTCGTCTCATGTCTCTAAATACCATTTTTCAGAGAAATTAAATATTTTTCAATTTGATTTATTTGGAGGTTTTTTTTTTTTTTTATTCCGGTGACTACTGGTTTAATTTATGTTAAAAAGTCATAATCATAAAGTATGCATAAATGATTATTTTTTAATACATACAATAATTTATATTAATCTTCCAGTCGTGTCCATTAAATTTAAATACGTCCTGAAATATAGCAAAGCATAACCGGGTCAGCTAGTTATTATTAAAAATTACAAAGTTTATCTTGTAACGTATGTATCTTATTTTAAATAATAAATATTATATTATGCTTTAAATGGCCTAATTTATTTGCTTTGGATTTTTCTTATAGATTTCAATAATTATCGAACTCCACAATAAATCAGTGGAGTTATGAAATTTGTTAAGATTAAAAATAAATAAAATACATACAATTTCTTGCATTTCTATAAGTCCAAGTATGAAATGATCATATGAAAATAACGGGAGTTAAAGGCATAATTTCAACAAAATTATTCGCCGTGAACTATTTTCTAAAGAATGGACAGAAACGAGATATTACTTCGAGAGTGGGAGTGTAGTATTTAAAAGAGAATATTTCCAGGGCTGGTGGAGTTTTGATTGAGTTGTGTCGGAGAATACGCGCTCATATGCAGGCACGGGGCGATCGACATGTAGCTGATATCCTGTCAAAGCAACGTCTCTTTGCAGCTCCACTACTTCCTTTCAGCTCTGTATTCGCATCAAACCCGATAAAATTATTAACTCTTCTTCGAAAAAGGCTCTAAAAGGTCAAAAATTGAGAAAAAAATACTATAATCTTTGAGAATATTTGCAGTTTAATGATCTGTATAAGAGCCCTTCACATTAAATAATCTACTTATAACATGAAAAAACTTAAACGAGGCTTTTTAAGTAAATATTAAGTAACCCATTTCATAGAAAATAATAATGTATTTATCATGCTTAGTAAAGTCACCTTTTATGACAAACGTAACATAGTCAATCTTTATGCAGACAACATCCTTAAATTCTTGTAAAAGGTAGACTCTCCTTGACTAATATGAATATTTTAATTTTATGTTAATATAATTTTGCTTCCTTTGCATAATGAGTTCATTATACCTTTCAGTGGCCAGTCAATTTTTTAACTTTTTTTTATTATAATTATTGTATTGTGGTAAGTATTAGATTAGTTTATCTACATTAAATTATCATCTGGTTTTTTTATAAAGGTAACGTAACTTAAACGTAATGTAACTATTTATGCAATATGTGGGTCTGCAGTAGTATATATATATATATAATATAATTTAGATAATTTTTATTAAGTTTATAATTTATTCTGTATCTTATTATTTTTTGTATTTATAAAGTTGTGCAATTTATGAATACCTAATTTTACTTTTTTAATTTTTAATTGACGTGATTATCATAGACATAGATATTTTAGACCATTCTCAACTAATATAGCATTTTAGGAACTATATTAATAAAAAAAAAACTATATATGTATTTATATTTATCTTCAAAACTTTATCTTTCTCAATATGGTTTTATAATTTTTAATAATTATTTATAATAACTAGTATATACTCTTGTGATAAGCCTTAGTTCTTGTTAGAACCTAGAAAACTGTACGAGTTTGTATGTTAAGTTTTGACAGTTACTCAGCATATATAATATAATGTCAAAATTTTACATAATACATAAAAAATGGTTAACGGCTCTAAGGCATATTATAACTAGTTATAATAATTGCCATGTCAGACTACGAACGTATTATGAGGACAAAACATCCTCAGCTAATAAGCAGCGGTCATTCCTTCCCACGACAGGGGATGTTCTCAACTTTAAAAAAGGCGATGAATGGGGAAAAAAAATCGGTGTCCCCGGCAAGGACACGGCAGAGGGAGAGTGACGTGGGAAAGGGACCCTTCAAACTGGACTGCGCTAATGATTAGCTGGAGTTCGACGTGTCCGCAGAGGAAATATGGATTATGAATATGTCGAAGGGTCAGATTTGGATGGGAGTAAAGGGGAAAGATTTCGGTATTAGGGGTGAGTAAGGAGTTCATTGTTCACATCTTTAGAAAACGGCGTACATTGTATCTACTTAATTATATCATCAAAATTGACCGGAATATTGTGTAACTATTTATAAACTGAAAATCATTTTCTATTATACAATGCCACCCTGCCTTAGACTCTTTATTCTTTATTGAATTACGTACAACAAATATGTTAGAGTACGAACCACGTCGACTTCTATATGGCATGTACTACTTTGCCCACTTTCCTATATATACATCGATTGAAGTAATTCTTAGATATTATAT
>NW_027114049.1:151069-172305 GCF_000696795.3 Halyomorpha halys
AACTAATTTACAATACAATCACAATTTTTTAGATATTATAAGTACCAATTTTTAGCCCTTTAAAAATTTCTCAAGCTACACCAACATAATATATAATATACTAATATTATATAGATTGTTGCTATACGAAAACAAAACAAAAACAGTGGAATGATAAATAAGGTATTACAGAATGTGGCACGTACTTGAACTGTGATTATAAACGGACTCCTTTCACAAACAATATACAATGACATATTCAGTATGGGTGAAGGTACCCACATAATACTCGAGAGTGTACAAATTAAAAGAAAAAAAAAGTCACCAGTTATTAGTTTACCGATTTTATAATTAATAGCTGTAACGAATTCATTAGGAAACCTTTTAAAGACTATGTTTTGAGAGACGTTAATTATCAAATTTGGACCGGATAGGAAACCGAAATAGAATGTCTGCAATGAAATCGACATCATCTAACTGACAATGTTATAACTATTATGCTTAATCGAAAGATACTAAAAAAAGTCGTTTTACAAAAAAAAAAAAAAATAAATAACTACAAATGAAATTAATTGAAATTTCTCAAAACTGATTTTATAATAATTAATACTTAAATTTAATTCCTATTTTTCAAAACTCCTAAATAATTCATCTCTTGACGCATAAGAAATGTTGGTTGAACCTGTAAGAAATCAAAGTATCAAAAAATAAACTCAAATAACAATTTTTCAAACTTCTAAAATTGAATTTTAAAAACGTTTTAAAATATGATACATACTTTGAGAGTTATCTATTTTCGAATATCTGCATATATCTGCATTCGAAAATATAAAACGTGGCTATTATTTTATAATATATTTTTAAAAATTGGTGATATGATAGCTTTCATAAATTTTATCACACCTCCTGCTAAAAATTATTTTTTCAATTTTTAGAATCACTAACAAATTGATGAATTTAAGCCATAAATGGGTATTTAATTTGTTATTCTGTCTGAAATCAGTACATACCGGGTATAAATGATTAAAAAAAATGTTCATCGAAAGGAATAATTAGTAGATTATGACAGGCCTCACGATTTCTACCTTAGTCGATGATGATGTTAAATGAAATGTCTTGCTCAAACACGGAATGCCGCACCGTATATATAATTCAAGTTTTTATTAAACTTGAACTATAGTAGTTTAATTATATATTTTTTTATTCTAATGAATAAATTAATTATTTTAGTTTCACCACTACATATAATATTGATTCAAATACATCTTGTGATCCGCGAAGCGTGGTGATGACTACAAACTACTTGATTGAAAAAGCCGAGGGAGCAAGAAGTTGAACTGTTAATGACTCGAGACCGCGGCGGTACCAGACACTGCCTAATTACCTCCAACTATCTGCTTCACGTGCCTGCTCAAAGTCTTCATCCTCTGCAAGTCACGTGTTCTCTCTCTTATCTGGAATGGGATGAGCAAACAATTAACGAGAGGATAAAAACTTTCATCGTTCGATCCGGGATTCGTAAAGGAGCATTGGGCAAAACACGTTACCACAATAATTGGAAGAAAATATCCTTTAATCATTATTATATATGTAATATATATAACTATGTAAGTTTGATTAATATATTAATGAAATGATTTATCTTTCGCTAGTCGAAAATTTTGTTTTATGTACTGGATTGGAGTTTGTTGGATCTACTCCGGAAAATGGGCTCGATGATCCGTTTGGTAGTGAATTTAGATACAACAAATATATTTAGTGTAAAAATAATTCAGTCTCCTTAATTATTATTCATTAGACCTGTATCCGGGTATTCACAAGAACCTTGGATTAGGCAATAGGCAAGGCCTGGCCACATATATTTTGCTCAAATCCATTGTTATCTGTTTTATTGTTTACGTTTTCTGATATTTGAGGCTTAGTTGAAAGGTTCTGATTGGTGCAAGTACTATTCAAATACTTCAAAATGCACTTTTGAGCAAACTGATTTTCAAACTTTTTCCTGAGTTGAGCTAGGCGGCTCATGGTTGAACATCTGCCTTATTTGTCCGCAGATTTCTTCTGGTTGGGAACCCCTGCACTAGACAAAACGTATTGGTTCTTCGAAGTTGTGTCTAATTTATGTTTCTACTGATCTATCTTCTTACTGAACCTGAACCTACATCGAACTTAGCGTTTCTCTACTATTCCGTCCTACTCTAATTCAGCTATTTATTGATTTAGTTATATTATTTATACTTTACAACCCTATCCTGAGAAGGTAAAATATATATGTATGTATAATAAAAGAACAGAGCACAGTAGACTAGCTATCAAGTTACATTAGTAGACTTTTATTCTATGACAATGGGCAGAAAGGTCCCATGACTAAAATAATTTGGCTGAAGGGTCCATAGTACCGCGCTGGCGATGGAGTGCCCTCGAGTAGTACCGGCAGACCAGGGATAATACTAAGTGTTGTAATTTTATCAATGGATGCGAAGACAATGGTTGGCGGTCATTATATAGCCGATCCTGTATAAATCTATTATATTTGTTTACGAGGGTAGGACCCATTGTGGCCACAGAGGGAGAGAGCTTGGGCTGTACCTTCATTGTTCGCGCCCGTTTGAGGCTACTTGTTCTTTATCCGTTTAGGGCTATCCGTTCGGCCATCTTCGGATGTGTAAGGACTACTTAACTACCGTAGGATTGTTTATTCTAATAATATATAGTTAATATGATGCTGGGTTACACTGACTCTCAAACTAAACTTTTTCCTGAAGAATACGGACGGATTTTGTTCAGATGAAGGCCATGATTTGACAGAAACTTTCTGGCCTCAAACACTATAATGCGAGTACAGTGGAATACCTAATTATAGTTCGTGAAGATAATGTTTAATTTTTTTTTTTTTTTTATGTTTTGTTTCTCAAAGGGAAACAAAATATTAAGGCTATTTAAAATATGAATTCGGTTTATTATTGTTTCCTATATTGTTAATTCATTAGTTTTATTTTCAGTTTTGAACAATGTATAAAGTGATATGTAACGATGAGTTTGGTAATGGAAAGCTATTACTAATCTATACAATTTTTTCACATTACTTTAATAAATTATATAATATGAAGATTTTTTTTTTTTTATTGACCATACTATCTCTTATCCATAATTTTATATCACCCGGTAGTCCTGGTATGATTATTTTTTATATGCTCTTTTTCTTTAAATTTTTCTTTTAAAGATTTATAATAATTTATTTCTTTTTTAATCAATAATATTATTGATAAGTTCAATAATTCTCGTTTTAACTTTTTTTTCCACACATAACACAAACCATTATTCATGTCAAATTATTTCGTATTATCATAATAGATGTTCTCATACCAAACATCCACTATCGAAACATAACACGATCCCCCGTTGAATAATGCTCCGCCGTAAAACAGCAATACAGAGCATGTCCTGGAGGAGTTGGGGAAGAAACGATTCCGCTCCAGACGTCCCGGAGCAGCGCTCGCCCAGTTTCCAGGCCATTTCCTCCAGACCTCTTCGCTTTTCCTCCCCTTTTTTATGAATTTCCCCCGCAGATGGTAGGAATGCGACTGATTGCCCTCTCTGGGGTTTATGATCAATGGACAAATGATGTTTCTTCCGAGCGCCCCTCTCCCCGGGAACTTCTCCCGTTCTAGCGAAAATATCTTTTATCCGATTCTGTATAACTTAATGTCTAAGCAGGAGGAACTATAAATATAAATATTAATACGATTGAATTATTTTTAAAATATAATATAGGACAATATGTTCAGTAACACTGTGGATTAAAAGTATTGTTATTCGTACTTATTATTTCTTTTTCAATAATAGGAATTTGTAGAACTTCAATAAGAATCTGAAGTATATATGAAGTATAAAATAATAAATAATATAAAATAAAATAATAATTTATCTGTTTATTTAAATGTGTTTTTTTCAAATACTATTTATTTTTCTTTTGTATTTATATTAGCTACCTGATTATTTATCATATTTTTTTGGGGTACAATTTTTAGCTGTATCAGTTATTTATTTTACTTAATGATTTTATTACTATAGTTCGAATATGTAAGTTATTTTTAATAAAATATGCATGTATAAAGAGAATAGAAATAAAAAAAGTCTTTGTATTAATAAGTAATATAAATGTTTTGAAGTGATGATATAAAATATATATACGTTTTAGCCTGAACCTGGCAATTACATCATACTTTCATGATTTTATATTATAATATAGATCATGGGGTTATGCTTAAGAATTATGAAAGTATTTCTGATAAATGTTTGCCAATATCCTTATGATATTTAAATAATAAATGGATATAACCAGTTTTATTTAATTTGTTAACTTCCGAGTTCTCTGTCACGTAGAAATCTCGATATGTTCTATATTTATCTTTTAATTGATTATTTTTGTTAAAATTTTAAAATCATTCCTTGAATCGATAATTTTGATTAATTTATTCTTATGGTTTTTGACTATTGGGTAAATTATGAAAATAATTAACAAATTCATGTAAAGTATTCATTTAATGAATTATCTTATAATTTTAACGAAAATTACTCCTTCAATTTAATGATAATATGGAGCACATTGAGCTTCCCACTTAAATGATAACTTCGTAAGTAAATCTTCTTGATATCATGGATCCTTTGACTTTTTGCTAACTCCATTCTGACTTCTCGTAATCTTAATTTTTCTTCAATACAAAGGAATACCGTATTCTTTGTATCACATCTAGCAAACTGACCGTAGCCGAGCTATCTCCCTCCCCCATCACCGCGGAAGGATCCAGTTCTGCAAGG
Organism: Halyomorpha halys; assembly: GCF_000696795.3. Lineage (NCBI taxonomy): Eukaryota > Metazoa > Arthropoda > Insecta > Hemiptera > Pentatomidae > Halyomorpha > Halyomorpha halys. The sequence goes on from NW_027114049.1 coordinate 155,870, forward strand.
ACCTGTCGGATATTTGGATCCTAAAATTTGTTTAATATTAATAAGGCGTTGACAGGCGGTCACGGAGCTGTGCGCACCCCACCACTCCCACAGCATGAGCGGTTAAAGATCCCCCGAAGATACTCCAGTTCTGGACAACTGGCCTTGGCACTTTGAATGGAGAAAAAAACGTTAACAATGGTCTTCGAAAATCTTGGTGATGGAAGCTATCTGATCAGGAGGCCTATGGGAAAAAAATGTTTTGAAAACATGACACCACCCCTTGTAACATGTTGTCTGGATGAGTAGCGTATCATGTCTTATATTTTTATTGACTATGTAGCACTAAAGTAGCAAGGACAATGATGTTCCGTCTTAATATTAATTATATATTTTTAATTATACACCTATTTAATTATAAACTATGTTAAAAAGTTAAATGCCTATTTGTTTTGGGAGATGGAAATTTCAGGTTGACCACAAAATTTGGGATATTTGAAGATCAGACAGCGAATATGAATTTTTTAAAAAATATTAGTAGTTTTTAATTTGCAGTAGGATATATAAGAGCTAATCTATGAAGTATAGCAAGTAGAAGAATTTGATTGTGTTTTCTTATCCAGTGTCAGGAAAGATTAAGAAGTTAGCTAAAAACATACAATTTGAACAAATTTAAGCCTGAAAAGGATTCCATTTATATGAATCTATCGACTTGACCACTGGACGGAATACAAATTTTTTTTTTCATCAAGTTTAAGAAATAATAAAATGAAAGAAGCTTAACCTATCTATTCTATTTAAATTAATAAAAACTGCAATTAAATACTTAATTACTCTTGACAATTCAGTATATAATTTAATGTAACAGTTTTAAGTAAAATGTTTACTTAAAAATTTAAAAGCATTTATCACTGTTACTTAAGAGTATTGGTAGTTTTTTGTACCGCGATTTTGTAAATGAAACCTTTTTAGGTGCCAAAGAGAAAATTAATCTGGATCAATCGAAAAGCCCTTCTCAGAAACAAAATAGTATAAATTATTTAGTAAATAAAATAAAAAGATATAACTAATTTAATTAGGAGATTTCCGTCATTCAAATTCCATTTCCTAATTCTGAAATAATAAAATCGTCAAACAACTAGAGCCTAAGAAATTCAACTTGTTTAGATTTCCATTTTTTTTTTCGCATTACTTAATTTAGAGTGATAAATTACGTCTATTTCTTCTTCATTTTCGCCACTAAATCCATGATCTAATTACCATTTACTATCCTGTCTGTAATTATATAATTAAATAATCATTCAAATACTAATAAACAATATGTAAACTATACCATCCATTATCAGCAGGACCCCCTATTACATTACTACTTGGATGACACATGTCTGCTGGGTTGTCGTTGATATGACGTACGACCTGGTTCTGGTTATAGCTCCTTTATAGGCGTCCTCCTTCTCGTCCTTTCTCGGATGTAATAATAAAGGCTATAATTTTTATGACGTAATAAAGTAATAAAACGGACTAGTATTATAATGATTTTATTTTTAATACTAATTTCGTATTTAATTTTTTTTTTTTCTTGATTTTCTGTATTTGCTTAATTTAGTTTATTTAAATAATTTTATTTATTAATTATGATTCACATTTATTTATTTTTTTAATATGGGTTATTACTTTGATCACTATTAACTACTGTACTTAAATGTGCCTGATTGGTAATATTTTACAATCAAAATCATATATAAAAAAAGAAGATGTTTCTTTCTGGAAATATATGTAATAACACATAAAAATTTGTAATTAATTATTTATTGACGTTTCAAAAAATGAATTTAATGATGATATATAATGTAAATTACTTTCTCTCTGATTAGTTCGTGAAATTTTATTTCTGTATTCGCAATTAAATATTGGGTAGAATGTATCTGAAAGATATTCGCAGAGATTGACTGCTAATTAACTTTTGTTTTCTGTTTCTGCCAATAGTGCAGTTATACGGTAATTTACTTAAGCTTTTTTTATTTAGTGATAACCTCCAGTACTAACTTAGCATTTACTAACTAATGGGTTGCTCATTGCAACCCAAGACTTCTCTAGTTTTCAACAACTCACACATTATATAACAATTTCGTCCCCTATAAGAATTATATTCAAAACCATTTTTGATTGAGTATGGTTGACAGATCATTTTTTATGTTTTGATTCCCCGCCACCGAAGATAGGGAAATTTTTTTATCCATAATGAAAAAAAGACGGTCTAAAACCGAAATGTCCAATTATCAATTTCAACGAATTTTACCTACTACTTTCGTAAATCGCTGAAGTATTTTCCTTGAAAAATATACATATATATTTCCTTAACAGTTTTAGTTAGTAAATTTAGGCCTTAGTTGGAAGAAAATTGGGGATCAATGTAACAATGATCCTATACAAATTTTACTTTTCCTTGTTGTTCAAAAATATTTTATTTTTTGCGTGTGTAGGAATATAAATAATTTAATTAAATTTCTATAATTAATCTATGAATTAAATGGCTATAATTTTTACGTTCATACAACATAAAGCAAGACCAAAAGAAAATGTGACGATTAAGGAGAAGAGGAAGGGTTGATGGTCGGAGGGAGATGATTAATATAGAGCAATTAGGGGTAGGGGGACATTTATGCACGTGGGGCCACGTGATATATGATGAGCACGTGATGACCAATGGTCAGAGCCAGCTGCCGCTGTGACCCGCGACCTCAGCGCTCAGTCTCCCAACGCGTTTGTCTTGTCTTTTTTGCATGGCCCTCCGTCACTTGAGTCTTGAGGATGGATCTGTTTAATGACCTCAGGCTTCTTAAAAGACGGGTATTAACTTTATATCCTTAAATTACTGTTATCCTCTTCAAGATGTATTTATTTAGTTTTTATTTAAATATAAATACCGACAAATTCAATATTCAAAGTTTTGCTAATCTATAAAAAAAAAATCCATATCTGAAAAAAATCTCAAAAAGAGAATATTTTGTTAGTTTGAAATACTCACTAACAACACAGAGCAGAGTTCACAGACGATCTCCTCAACTCTTCTCATTACTCTGCTATACTAAGTAATACAATACTTCAAGACGGAGTGCCAAAAAGGCGGAAACAATTAAATTTTCTAATAAAACTAACCGTCAAAATAGATATATGTATACGAGGCAAACTGAAGAGCGCAATAACTGCAAGCAATGAATTCTTAAGGGACCGGTTTATTCTGACAATGCCTTTGAGATATTAATAACTAGTCTTTGCTTTTATTTTATGCCCGAACAGAATGATTCTGGCCAGCACTAAAGGCTTCACAGGAGGAACTAAAACCAGAGGAAATTCCGAGAAACCATTAAGAACCATCTGTGTGTGAAAAGAGAGAAAAAAAGGGTGATGATTTGCGAATAAAGAAATGGGGTCATTCGTTTACTCTTTTAAGTTAAAGAAACCAGAGCTTTAAATGGATGAGATGTTAACAATTATCTTTCGTTTGTCAGGACTACATAATCTGTTGGGGAGGAACTGAAAAAAGAAATTTAAACCAAATTAATCAGGAAGATGGTCAGAGTGTTGCACAAACTAAGTAAGTATTGCGAGCGAGTCCGGTACACCAGACAATGGAAATTAAAATTATACGTATAGGGCTGCAAGAGGGTTCACTCAGTCTTATAATGATAACTACTAGGTGAAATAATTACTTGAAAGTATCGTCATTAATCAGATAATGACAGCCAAGTGCTTATCGCTTCATTGTTTTAGCATTTGCACATCTGACAATTAAACATGTTTTGGACGTGTTTCAGAGATATCACCGTAGACGGGGGTTTCTTTCTCAACCGTGGTCCTTCTACATATAAAACCACAGTCTGCGGTACTAATTATAAAATACAACCAATACAATTTTTATTTCCTGATGTCAGTGTAACTTTCTATATTTGAGGCGTTCATCGTAAAAAATTTTAACTGAACTAATTATTGTGAATTGATGTTTTTGGTAACACCGGCTTTTTTTATAAGTTGTTTAAAGTATCTTTAGAAAATTTGTTGTTTTAAGAGAATAACGTTGATATTAAATTATAGTATGTGACTCCTGTTAGAAGGTAAAACGGCGTGTTTAACATGGAAAAAGTTTTCATTTTTGTTGTTACCATATTTTACAACGTAAGGCCTCATTTAAATTAGATATGTGTAAAGTTATCAGTTTGGGGATACATTTTATTATCTTTATTTTTTTAATATTTATTTTATACATCGTTCGAAAATAAAATCTACAGGAGGGATTTTATTTTCAAATGAGATCTAAAATATATTTTTGAATTAATTCTGATTCAATGAAGCATATAGGTTAGCTGGAAGTTGCGTAAATGATTCATGATAATGTGTTTAGATGAATAAAATTAAAAATTTTTTTCTAATATTCTTATTATTTCAGAAAGTTTACATATCTCGAGTGAACATGCCTATTCATTCATAGATCGGCATTATACCAAAGAATCTTTTTTTTAATTGCCCTTTTTTTTATGAATAGGAGAAGTAATGTCGACAAAAAACAATACAAATCCGTCATAATGAGCGCTAAGTAAACAAACGATATGAAAGTGGTTTATGATAAATAATAAACAAGGAGCCTCTAAGAAAACAATTAAAAACTCGTCAATATTTCAAATAGACGGTGGTAACATTTGATACACGCCAGCCCATTGTTGGCCCGAAGCCCTGAATAGGGACTGTGTACAAAATTCAATGGATCCCACGTTGCCGTGTGTCTATTGGAAATCGCAATCAGCGTTGTGTTTGTCCTATCCGCATTATAGTAGTCCATACATATTGCTGTTTGCGCTAGGGGGCTCTATTTGCCCTCTCTCCGCCTCTCAGACAGCTAATAGAGCCCCAACAATTACTAGCAAATATATCTCGCTGTATATTTTAGCCGCAACAGTAATGGCAATTGGGAAACAGCCAATGTGAACATTTCCTATGTTATTTTAGCCGTAATTCACTAAATAAAACGCCGGCCCGTCCAGGGGCGATGCTGTAACAATTTGTTGGGTGAGGAGAACGGTGGAGGATCTTAAAGTTCTCCACCGAGTTTTCCCATTATAGTAAAATATTTTAATTTTCCCAACTATGTTATGGAACGTTTAAATCTCTCAGATGTTTCAAATTTGAATTTTTCATTTAACTATTGCAAATATTGCCACCTGATAATAATTTGTTTACATATATTCAAGTACTAGATTATCCCTACGAAATTTAATTTCTTGGCAAAGTTAATAAGTGAAACTCTTAGAATAAAATTCACAGTTTTAATTAGGTCCTCAAATCTCAAACCTCTCCACGTTATGGTTTTCCAAAGGATTAGAGGGTATGAATCCATCACTTCTACGGTGACACACCTGGGTCAGCTTTACAACTAGACATCTTCAAGTGTGTGTTAAATTCGATGATATTGGCTTTTCATCCATTTATACATCTACATCCTTAAGATTTTTAACATGTCCAAAAATATTTGTATATACATTCAGTTAAAATAAAAAATACATATATATCTCCTCTTTCCAGTATATCTCTTCATATGTTATTTTATAAAATAATTTAATGACTTTTATATTCCTATTTTACTAAAGCAACCGGATTATTTTCTATCAAGTTTAATTCAATAGTGCATTCTAATATATGGTTAAAGATTGAATTTTCAAAAACATATATATATTCTATTATTTATGTTTTTGGTATTTTTTATTATTTAGTTTTTTAATTGAGATCCTTCTAATTTGTATTAATATTCCATATTGAATAAAAGATTTTGAACTACAGAATCTGTTCGTGACGTTTTTGGGCAGATAACTAAATACTTAAAACGAAGGTATTTGCTAAAATATTTTGTCAAACTTTTAATTGAGAAACATTTAACAATTTTCAATGTTTTTTTTTTAGAATTAAATTCGATTTAGACTAAGGATAAAAGAGAACAAAAATAAGTTTATACTATATTATTTCTATGATTGCCTATAGTCTCTTTTACTTTTTATAATACGAGTAGATTTGTTTTCTTACGTAGGAGTAATTTAATTGGATTAGATACGTTTCAAACAACGAACGTTCTGTCTGTAAACTATTTTTAGAAACGAGCAGTTTCTGGGATCTAGATTATAAGGTCTGTTCCGGATCTACTAAAATCCTGCTTCTTCACAAATCGCCCAATAAATAGATCGAATTACATGATCTTGCCCCTCGAAGACAAACATTGTGACTCGACTTGACAGCTGCAGACTCCCCCGACAAAGGAGTACTCCTCGGCGAGACGGAAGTCCGTTAGGGAGGAAGTGGGCGTGGGGAGAGGCATATGCTCGCGTGGCCCACAATGCGCTGGGCCGTTGCGGCTCCGCTTACAGACGGCATCCCCATGAATGGGATAATGAGGCCTTCTGGGGTAATGTCTAGCTGATTGTTCAATCAGAGGAGTCTTCGGCCGGTGAAGGAATTTGGTGGTGGGTCTGGCCGAGTGAAAGACATAGGATATGGTCTGTAGAGGATTTGCAGAACATGTTGCCTACTGCTTTGGGTACTTCGTTCGTTGGAGAAGATTGAAAACCAATTGCAACTACAATTATTTGTATACAGTGAATTTTTTTTTTTTAGTCAGGAAATTGAAACATTTCGTTACATTTTTTTAAATTAAAGCGAACGTATATATTTTTCACAATATTTCAATATTGCTCCAACACTGATTTGATTCACAATTTAGATGAAAAATTATTTTGTTGTCTAAAAAAATCATATCTATAAATCTTGAATATCTAAAATAAGAAAATTTCACATTATATTATTATATTTTTCTAGTAAGATTTGTGCTGAATTTTAAAATTAATATAAATTGGCTAGCAAAATATTATACAAGCAATTGTACAGTTGTATAATGTCAACGGTTATTCTATTGAGTGTGGTCAGAGTTTTTATTTTATTTTTTTTTATTTGTGTTTTTAAAAATTATTATCACAGTAAAATGTATAAAAAATTGATAAGAAATAGCTCTATAGTATGTTTCGGAAGTCCAGAGAATTCGAGTAAACAGAAAATTCACGTAGTAGAGTTGAGAGGGTGTGCATATACGCTCCTCGACAGGCGCCACAGAGGCTGAGACGCACTCCAGGCTGTGACATTCTTGTCCAGCCTGGCCCAATATATCCAGCCATTTTACGCTCATTGCTAATGACTATTTGCATGTTGATATACCAAAAACTCTTCCCATTTTTCCAAAATGTTGATTTTGGAACATATTGGAGTCAGGCTCTATTTTAGTTGGACATTAATTCTTGGAGTCAATTCAAAGACAGAGTCACCCAAGCGAAATACGAGGCAAGTGAAATTAGGGCCAAACAAAAAGGAAAAAATGTTAATTAAAGATTAATTGTTAATTTTAATTATAGTAATTTTCATGTGCAAGTATCATTAATAGTACCTATTTCTGGAAAGAGGCGCGAACAAGAAGGCAGCTTCCAAAAAATGGAGCAGGAGGTGTCGTTAGGCAGGTAGCTTGGCCCACCGCAGCTAAACAACATCGTTATCCACGATTGACTTATTTCTCCGGAGGCACGGCTCTTTGAGCAATTATATGTCGCGAACGTGCCGGGGTCTCCTATCTGCGGATATTGGCAACCCACTGTCATCGGAGGGGTGGTTGAAAAAAAAAAGACAGAAGAAAGAAGTACAGTCATTAAATGAGCAGAAATAGGGTTTGTTTGATCTCAGTATTGCGGTCTATTATTGGTAACATCTCTATACGATAGGTCTCTCTCTAAAAGCTTTACAACTAACATTTTTTTGAAATTTATTAGCCATATATAAAAAAAAAAAATTATCTTTTGACCGAATTAACATATTTTCATTTTGGGCACATAATTGGCCAAAATTAAATCTTTAACATAGTTTATGATTTTATAGCTTTCTATTACTAATATTAAAATATATAATATAATTGAATAAACAAAAAGATAATTTTATAGTTAAAACTAGAAACTGCTATTATTACTTCAACTTTTATAATTACCATTTATTAGATTCGAATCTCTTCGACGAACGGAATCTTTTCAAAATAAGGTATCATTGTTTTTAATAATATCTAGACTTGATTAACCATGAAGCATGTATAGGATGTAATTACATAATCAGACACATAATTTCAGAAATTACATCATTTAAAAGCAGGAAATATTATGGGATAATGACAAAAGTTTGGAATCTTTATCTGCTCAATAACACCGGAGATGGCACATGGATCATGACTAAACCATTAATTTTATCTAACTCTGAATATCCATAAAATCAACAGTCGCATTCGCGGAAAAATATCACGTATCATCAATTGAAATAATGATTTCAGTATTTTATCTAGAAATTGTCACAAGAACGATGGTGTCCCATGATGGAATTTAGTATACCATATTTTTTTTCTTTTTTTCAAAAACGTTTGACGTCGTCTAGTATATGTAGTTGTAACGAAAATCAATTTAAATTTATGCCTATCATATGAAAAAACATTAAACTCCATTGAGGATCAATCAATTATGAAATTTAGGAATATAGGAATATAGCTTTTTAATCTGAAAAATCATTTTGTTAAATTTCATATTAGGAACCTTTTTTGTCTTAGCCCTTCAATTATTATGACACTGAATTTATTAATTTTATATTTTAGTCAATTTTTCTTTTTTTTTTTTTTTTTTTGTGTGTGTGTGTGTGTATGAACACATCATACCTTTTTTCACTTGCTACTAATTCTATGAATTAATTTTTAAATTTAAATATTTGAAGGCAATTATATATAAAATTTAAATAATTTTAATATTCCTAAAATTGACCTAGCTAAACTGAATTCTGATAGGTTTTTTTTTTTTTTTATTATTATTTAGTGAAATAATAATAAATTTCAAAGAATTTTATAGAAAAAAAATTATAATTGTGAATTTTCAGAAAAAACTTGGAAATGAAACTGTTTCATTTTTTCAAAGTAGAATTCCTTTGTATTTTTGAAAATTTAAACATATGTTATGGAAAATAAATATATAATTAGTTACAAAATTAAAAATGATTTGATTTTGTTTTTATTAAAATCTGTCTTTGAACATATTTTGAACATATGTATATATATATATATATGATCAAAGACAGACTTTCTTATGAGTTCCTGGAATGGATGCAGTGAAACTTCAATGTTTTAAGGATAATTTATAGATATTTTCAGGGCTGAGAGGGCTGTAGAAATTACAAAATATAAACCTTAGAATGAAAATTCTTTACTCTTCAATTAGTTTATGAGCCCAAATTTTCTTGAAATTGAATTACACCTTTTTTTTCTGAGCAATATTGAATTGTCTGCCCAGCTATTAGGATGAACTGACCTGTTGTTTAATAATTTTCCGCCAATGCTCTCATCATTTTAATGTCTCGGAAGACTTCTGTTCTCGGATACATATCTTGGACCTGACACCCTCAGAACCCTCACAGACACACAACGAGGACCGCAGACCTGGTTGTGCCGATGTAATCTAGTTCTGAAGGGAGAGGACACAATGCCCTGTTTGCCCTGGCCCGGACTCAGCTCAATAATTCAGATTTAATTTGCCTCCGCTTTGTGGGGCCCCACATCCTCGCTGTAATACCCACTTAGTTCAACTTTTTATTTTATTTATACTCTCATGTCCACTTTTTCTTCGGTATATGTAATATTAATTGTAAATTAATTTGGAAAGAGGTTGATAATTCGGTTACTCCCAACACTTTACATATTTGGTATCAAGCATCACTAAATTTATTATTTGCAAATAGCTCCAGAGAAAACGAAGTTATTTGTAAATAATATGTTGTTATAGCTTAAACTGAAAATGTTTTTAATTTGAAAAGATACTAGTTTAACATTTGTTTAACAATGTGACGACATGTGCAGAACAATTTAAAAAAATAAATAAAGTAAAAAGAATAAAATAGTAGGAAAACTATAAATTAATATTAAGATGTTTTTTTTTCATTTAAGCCATTTTTTTTTTTTATTAAATTATATCAGTATATCATTTTATCCTCAGCTCAATTATTTTTCTTTCTTTTTTTTTCATTACTATATTTTTAATTTTATTTATTACTGTATATATTTATATGTTATTTTCTCTTTATTTTTTTTTATTTTCATTTTTTTCTTGATTATGATTTTTTATATTTTATTTTCAACTTTTAAAACTTTCAGCTCCTTTTTTATCGCTTTTTTAAAAACTCTTTTATGAATATTTATATATTTTTTCTTTCACTTATATTTTTTTTGAAATTGGTAGTATTCCACAAGATCCAGGAGAGAATACACGCTGGATGTACTCTTATTATTCTTCCTGAAATTAAATTATACCTTAAGTATAATCTTTATAAATATATCTTTTTATATAGAATGTACGAAAAAAGTCTAAACCCTAAGCCAATTTTCAGTTTCCAGGTTTTCTGCGATATACGCCTTTTGGACACATCAAATTTAAAAAATAACTTATGTAAAATTGTTTTAAAATTAAATTTTCAATGAGTATCCCTAATTGAAAATATACTTTTCCTATGGAGATTTTAGTGCTAAGTGTGTCGGAGAATTGAAAAAGTTGGCAATTTCGACTTCATTCACCATAACTTAGTCACTACAAGTACACTTAGAAGTTCTCAAAACACTCTAAAAAAGGGGGCGTCAATCGAGATTTGAAAACCATTACCCCGATATTTGTGGTTATATTGTAAACCAATAAATATTAGAACTGTTACTACAAGAAACAAAATTCTAATGAAAAAAGGTATTTTCTCCGAAATCATAAATTATCATTTTTGTAGTACGTAATTTATTATGATAAGTACATTAAACTTAATTGTCAATGACCAGTTTCTAAGTATCCTCTGACAGAACTGTCGTCTTGCCAACTCTCCACTTGATCCTCCTCAGAATAGAACTGACGCATCTTGCGATATATTTGTACCGTATAGATTGTCAAATAAATTAAACAATTACTAAATTGTTATACATATTTCACTCACCTCCCACGCGAAGCTTGGGTCCAAAGGCTTAGGTACCCACTTTCCCATGAAGGGGCCATATCTGACCCCTTGTGGTATTAGCTCACGTGCGTAGATTCCTGCAGAGCCACGGAGCTCCACCTCTGCCGGCGGTCTAGAGCGGTCATCTTCGCTACTGCCTGTCGACAGAATAAGGAATGTATTAATATATATAATATAATAAATAATGCATAATATAAAGTATAAATAGTAATAAACACATTTTTTTAAATTATATCAATCATATATTACACAGAGAATGCATAATGTACTTAATAAGACATATGAGAGACGTCATTCTGATGGTTATGTGCGTAGATTTTTTGAAATATATAAATAATTCATATTGTGTCGATTATCAAAATTTCTTCAATAGCCCCTTTCTGGTATCAGGTCCTTTTTTTATAATCGCAAATATTCTATCTGTAAAACAAGTATATCATCTGGAGACTATATAGTTTATCATAGGTACGAATTTGTAATAAATAATTCACACTGATATTTTCGAAACATAAGAGAAGACGCCACCTTCCGAGCGCTGGTTGACAGTATAAGCCGCTGACCCAAGCAGTCTGCGATAGTGACCAGCACTTCCCAAATTCACGCTATCTCTCAGGATATCCTAGTTCACACGAGATAGAAGATTCTCACGGTTCGCTATCTAGAGATACCGCGGCATCTTCCAGTGTCCTTTGACTTTACTGAAAGGGTCATTTGGATGTTCCGCTCTGTTTACTGTGCTAACTGTTCGAAGGGGAGAAATCGAAGAAATGAACGGTTTAATGATTGATTTCAAGACTGTTTAAACACTTTTGAAATCTATTGGAATGTCAATCAAACAAGATTTCTTCATTTATCTGTTTCTATCAATCCATATTTCTTTCCTTTGTAAACTATCACTAGAGCTAATAATAATATTATTATTTTGTTTTTATATACATTTTTATTGTTTAAAGGAATACGTAACTATCAATGTAACATATTATAAAAATAGATAACTAAAATCGTAGAAAAGCGATCGCTATTCTGGTTCAAGTAGATGGTTCACAACTTTGTAGCAATTATAATTTTAGCTTTCACTTTAAGTTCATTAACGAACTATTAATCTTCAAAATAAAAATATAAATTTATAAGCTAAACATCTATATACGTAGTATTTTGGAATACTAACATATTGTCGTATCCTCCACATATTATTTTATTCCTTTGTTTACTGTACGTTATTGTCAATAATTAAACAATTATTGATCTATTTGTGCTATTAATTTTGTAATGTGAATGAATATCCCACAATTAAACCTGATTCGTGACAATTTGCATGTTTCTCGTTGCAATGTGACTCGTTCGATTATATACACTCGGATGACAATGAAAGTTGGATTATGCCTCACTGCTGACTATAAGACAGTATCAATATCTGGTCAATATTGATAGTGAAGAAGACACGTGCATCGAATAGGTGCTAATAGACAAGATATCGTAGGACTGAAGGCCAAGGTCGTGCTTATCTTCTGTCAGACCATAACATCAGCTCGCTTCGGCTGATAGCTCGCTTAGTGTCTTTTTAATAGTACATCGTAACGATATCGCACATCGTCTTGCTATCGATTGTTTCGTTTAATGAATTCGATAACTTGTAATATTCTTAAATTAAATTAATTATACTGTATATTTTGAGTCGTTTCGGATTATTATTTTATAATTTTAATTAATAGTAAAAATACAACCGTATAATAATATCATCGAAGTAACAACATCTAAAAAATGTTTCGGGATGAACAATAACTTGATTATATTTTTCTGATCTATTTTATTCGAATAAAAATACCTAATATGTTTAACCAATTTAAATAGATTGGTATTTCATTTAGTGTAGCAGACGTATTCATTTATTGGAGCACCTTTAACAGATTATCCACTGGCATAGACCGTAGGTAAAGAAATTCATTGGAAAAAGATTCATAATAAAGTCAGATAAAACATTTAATAATATTAACTTCATCGTTTTGGTTAAAAAAATTTTAAATTATCGTTGTTTAAAATGAAGACATTATTAAAAAAGTAACATATAAGAATTTTTGGTACGATTAAGAGCTTGAAATTATATTCTAAAAAAAATAATAATGACTTATACTTATCCATTTTTCATGATCGCCATGTTAAATTATCTTTAAATACATGTTATAATTTTTCTTATATTTAGAACCCAGAGTTTTTAGGAATAGAGTCAACAATAAGATCTGAATTTTTAAAAAATTAATTAACACTCAAATTTTCTTTAATTAAGATTTGGTCTGGATAAGGCTGGATAAGTCCAATTTCCTATCCGTTGAAGGTCGGATAAAACGGAACATCTGACATCGGGAGTCGGTATTAGTGCAGTACTGGAACTGGAGAGTTGGAGTGTGTAATTAATTCCATGGTCACAATGGCCCTGTCTGCCCTAAAATACACAGGCTCCCTACACCCACCTACATTATTCCAGGCCCTTTCTGTCATCCCACCGTTTGTGGTGTACTCCATTCTGTTAAAAAACTCCGGGTATATATCTCCTGTTTATTTAAGGCAATGATATAAAATTGTATTTAATCTTTGTTTGATATTGATTGACTATATTCTGAGGCTGGGGAAGGTCTCTCATATGTGAACTTTGCGGTTACCTATATTCACAAAAAAAAAAAAAATAATAAAATGGCAAAAAATGTTTTTAATTATTTTTTTTTATACATTTTAGGGAAGTACAGAAACAAATTAATGCTTTTTAATGACTAAATCTAATAACTTTAAGATCATTATTGATTAAAGTAGATTAGATTAGATTTTATTTTATTTGTGAAGGACAAAATCTTGTTCAAATTCATAATACAATATACAATTATGAAACAAAACTATTATTGATTAAAGTGTTCCCGCAGAATATTAAATAACAAAAAGTCATATTAAGTAAACATAGTGGTCTTGTGATAGTGTATACGTGTTTTCTTGAAGGGGTTGTTTCAAAAACTTTTATTTGGATTAATTTTTGTATTTTCATCTAATTACGTAAGTAAATCATAACCTCATGTCATTAACTAAATGCACATTTAACTTTTCTTAGGAGTTGAGCTTTAGGGTTCCACTAAACCATCAAATTCCTCCCGAATCTAATCCCTATAGTCCAAAATTCTTAATGCTCCTTACTTTGTCACAAATCAAGTCATCCATCAGGACCTTAAAGTTCCATATGTTGCCGATTTGGCCAGGACCAGATACCAATCCTTACACGATAAACTTCCCAACCATCCAAACCCACTTGTTTCTAACCTGGCTTCTCCTTCATTATCTAATAATCCTCCTAGGTGTCTGAAAACAAGATCTCCTCGAGATCTTCTCCTCTAGAAGGTAGATTCTCCACATGTTTGTATTATGCCATTTTGTCACTAACAGCAAATTATACTTGTATATATTTTTATACAGTTGTAAACAACAAAAAATAAGTTATAAAAAAAGACGAAAAAAAAGATTTTCTTACTAATTGAACCATATATAATTTTTTTTTAATGAATGTGCATATGTGTTTATTTGATTAGTTCCATGAAGTTTTTCTGAATAGATAGTAAGAACATAGAAGTAAATATGTTAAGATTGAAAGACATTACTTCAAGTAATTTTTAATTTCTGCGAATTTATTATACATTGCCACATACTGAAAAGAAACAGTCTATAAAGCTGTGATGCTGAACAGGTTTGAGGAAATGAGTAATGTCGTTGTAATTTAGTTTAAGATTGATAATTAAAAAGGAGAAGAAAATTTAATATCAAGTTATGCTAAGTATTTTTTTATATTCAGTTGATAAGTTCCCAAAGAGCTTGATATTGTCACTAGTCCTTCTTCCAAGACGTCGAATTTGACGGCTTTTCCAGGTGTGGCCAGAGTTAAGTTTTAAGAGGGAAGTGGTCGCGACCTATTTTTCCAGACTTCCCTGGTGTGTCCTGTGGGAAAAGATCTGCAGGAATGCGCATGCTCGTCCGCCATTTCAGGCTTTTCCACTGATCGAGCTATCTCTTGCTCCCTCCTCCGCCACCCCTTCGAATTCCATAGCCTTAAGGAGTAAGGAAAATGGTTCGGATTATCGACAGTTTTATTATCTTTCTACTTTTATTTTTTCAAAATCTGGAATCAAATGGGATTTATAAATTCAATTTTGTATCATTTTTTAAGCTGGTTTGATATTTTTTTTCTCCAAGATCCAATTTAAATTATTGATGAAGAGAATGCTTTCGTTTTCAGATGGAATTGGATAACTTTAATATGGCTCCAGCATATTCAACCCCACCAAAAATAATTAAATGGTTGTTTATGCATACCTTTTTTGTATTATTTTATGGTATATTAAGTATTTTCTGAAAATATTAAGACAAGAACCATAACATTTTATGAACACTGGAATTGATTAAAATATTTCTTTAAACTTTTAGGGTTATGCTTTAAGTAATTAATTTGACTCACTAATTAAATGTATTTTAATGTAATTGTATTTATCTAAGGGTCAATGGGTAACAATTTTATAAAGTGCTTTATTAACTAATGTTATCTATGTAAGTTTTAAAATGGTCCCGCTAAGAAATCGTCTCCTAAAGAACCCTTTTTCTCTCTTCTAGTACGTTTACTCAGAAACTATCAGTTCTACTCACTATCCAATTAATTGTCCCTTTAAAAATCTATTAGTTTATATTTTCTGAAAAATGCATGATTATATAGTTATGTTAAAGATATCATCAAGATAAACTGAAGGTATCAAGCAAGTATGATTTGTCCACAAAAACCATCACATTGCCCTTCAGTATTAAAAACCATATAGACCAAGTGTAAAAAAACACCACTGGGTGGAATGCCATATCGTCCGCCGACAAACAGATATAGCTGCGATGGTCTTCTACCCCCGCTGTGAAATACAAGGGTTGAAAAGATTTGAGGAAGACCTGGATAAGATAAGGTACCGTTTCCCGTGTTAACAGCTCGACAAACACAAGATATCCTTCCACAAACAGGCGGCATCCTTAGATGTCTTGGAGGGATTGCTCGGTATCTTAGATTCATATCTTGTCCGGCTACTCCATTGTCTTTACCTGCCTCAACAACTTAGCTGTGGTTTATTCGATTTTTCATGGTTAAAATGCCACATAATCCATAGATGTTTCGGATTGTACGTTTCTGCGCATTTTTTTTTTTTATAAACTAAAAAATTTTTTGTTTTTAATATGAACATGAAATATATACTAAATAGGCCTTAAGTAACTCCTCTCAATATTTTTTTTTTTTCCCATTTCCTGAAACTTGACACTTTAAATTTGAAGCAATCGAGTTATTTACAATTTTCCACCCC
>NW_027114049.1:172355-199320 GCF_000696795.3 Halyomorpha halys
TATATATGAGATTGCCTATTTTTGGAATTATATGCTAATAAGAATTTAATACAAAATATTTTGCAACTCAATTAATAGACTAATAAGAATTTTAGTTTTGTGAATGAATCATTTCATTGATAAAACAATTAAAAATATTTTTTTTTTGTACTTTTGTACGTTGTAAATATTTTGGCTTGTGTCATTATTCCGACTTTAATCTATGGCGGCTTTTTCTCTTAGAAAGAAATTCGGTAAATATTTATTTTTTTTTATAATTCGATTTTGACTCATCTGTATACAAAAGTAAAAACTCGTTACGACTACAGTTATTAGTAGTTTAGCTCCATTCAACACTATTTACTTATCTTTATGAATGAGCATTCATTTCATCTATTAGACAGCTATATATTGAAATAAAAAGGGTAAACAATTATTTTTGTTTGGTTTTATGTCTGAAATTACTTGTTTGTCAATGGGCATATGACTTGTAGTGTATAGGAATGAGGGTGAACTCCGATATCTCGAACGGTCACAGAAGCCCCATGATCGATATCCAGCCATTTATGATTAATCACTTAACTCCCTGTGTCTGGTCAGTCAGAGCTAGTTGACTCGTTTACTTTTTTGTCCATAATTTGTGATGAAACAGTTATTATTATTTTTTATGGATCTATTAATGATATCAACACTTGCCAATTTGATGTGTGTGTTAATGTGAAAACTCTTCAATTCCGTATTATATAGCATTATATAAATAAATTATTCAAAATTGTTGTTGTAAACTGACATTATCTAATGCCTTCTGATTTTTCTCCATCAAGTCGATTTTTCTTATTGTCCTAAATTGCGCATAATCAACATCAGATATTGAATAAATTTATTCTTAAGTAGCTATAATTAATTGTTCTCAAATGTGTCAGATAGATAAATATTCTTATGATTTTTAAAAATATTCAATAATAATTCAAAGTTTGAATTGAATGAGGTTAATGAATTCCAAATGAGCTTTGAATTTGAATTGTGGTTGAAGAATTTTTTTCTCTTGGTGGGTTTTCAGGGGATCCCTATAATATAAAAATATATTTATTTCGCTTATTATATTGTATTATAATTTTAGATACTCGTGTAAATGAGTCTTGTTTTGATTAGATTATTTTTACTTTCATTTCTAAATAAGAATTTAACACCTTTTATTTTTAATCTTAGAAGTTATTGTTCACCAAATAAGTTTTATCCTCATGAATTAATATATTATTTTTAATTATTTCATTGTTGTTTTGTATTTTTTAAATGTAACTTGGTAGTTTTTATTTTATTTTTTTTTTCTTAAAGGGTGAATGAGCTTTCATAAGCTAGAAAAGCTCGAGCTAGCATGAGCCTGTTCAGTCACCTTTATGCTTATTAGCTTAAACGTATTATTTAATTTTATTACTTGTCCCGATAAATAATTATTTTACTAAAGAGTAAATTATTTACCTTTTTTTTTTCTATTTACACCCATTGCAACAGTCATAATGATGTTTTTCCGAAAAAAAAGACAAATGATATGGAAATTCATCTGTTGTTTTAAGTTGTATGATAAAACAGACTTAGTACGATATTAAACATCCTCCGGCTTCAAAGAAATAGATTCCGCAATGACTAGATTGGCGAACAGAGTAACCTCAGGTAATCCTTGAGAGGTCCGACAGAGCATGCCCACGCTATCACCAGCACCCCAGGCAACATAACTCCGGATCTAGGAGCAGGTCTGGAGCTATACACTCCTTAATGGTAGGGCTACAATGTCCAGATGAGATAAGGGCTCTCAATTCCAGAGGGTGTACCATACGCTTTAGGAAGTCTGGGATTTATTGGAGCACAGGGGTGTCCCCAACATTGTTGCTTTTTGGGGTAAGTTATCCCTTTGTGTGTTACTGTTATTAGTGCAATAACGTACTAGCACAGTCTCTGGTAATCATCTCTGGGAACATATTTTGTCGCATAAAAATTAATTACCTTTGATCCGACAGTTTCAAACAAACAAACTTGGTTACATATAATATATATATATATATGCTGCTCCTCAGTTGTCTAATTAAGAACTAAATTACCCTTTCTAAATCTGAAAGAGCAACTTTGGAAATACTTAAAGACATTATGCGTAGTTGAAAGCTTAAACCGTTGCTTTTAAGAATAATTGAAACAATGTTTCCTAATTTATTACTTAATAAAGAAAATAATTAACATGTTATTTATAATAAATAAAAAAAAAGGGGGGGGGACGAGTAGAAACATCTGTTTTAGTCAGCACTTAGATGCTACAATGGTGTACCAATTTCGTGTTTGTAAAAATTTCGGCAAATGCTGGTAATGGACGAAAACGCCAATGAGAGAATAACATAAAATCAATGTTTTTTTTAAACGTGTCGATATTTGCATAATGTTCAGCAATCAGAAAGGAATTCCGGGCGTAATCAATCTGAAATCTTCCTTTTCGATAGTTGGTTGGTTATTGTATTTAATTTTATATATACACATCAGGTAAATTAATGGGATAAATTTAACTATTCAGTAAATTAATTTAACTTTCCTATAAATACTAAATAAAATAAATTAAAATTTCCAATTATAAATTTAATCTTATCGTTAGATACTTTATTAATATTTATTGATACCTTAAATATAAAAATCATCTTTGTAACATATGTAGCTATGGTCATCGGTTTAAAATTATCTTTAAATAAATAAAATAGTTTATTTGCACTACTTCATGCAATAAAAAAAGTTATCAATTAATTTTTAAGAACCTTTATATTTATGGGATACAATATTCTACGTTAACATGCATGTCATAGGTGTCATACATAAAATAATCACTAATACCCTTATCAGTAGCATATGTCAATAAATTGATACTGATATCATCAATATTTCATATTAACAGCTACACTAGAAGGGTGACAATTTAATCATTAAACACAGACTACTTTTAGAATCGGCATTCAGCAGATTGTCAAATATTTAATTAATTACTGTATTACTTTGTTCCGGAACTAATTAGGAATCAAAGTGATGATCTCGTAAATTTTGGAGAGGGCGAAAATTCGCCAGCATCCTAATTAAATCTGAAAACAGAGGGCTCACTTCATGAATATTTCAACGAAGCGGTGAATGGAGAAGCCCCTAGCCGATTGTAAAGCACTAACGACTGAATAACAGCTACTGTAATCACTGTATCTGTATTACTGTTGAATTAGCGTGACAGTAATATTGATATTATTGACGTTCATTCGTGATTTTACTTTTTCATTAAAATTGTATTAATCATTTCCGTAAATAGATAAGAGTCTAATACTAATTCAATTTATAAGAACTAAGAATAGACACAATTATGTACTAAATAAATGCACCTAAAACAGAAATTTTATTTTAAATATAGCTATTCTTTTATACTTTTAGTATATTATATAATTTAATAAAAAGAGAGTATTAAACTAGTTTTTTTTTTTTAAGTTTAAATTTAAAGTGAATTTTATTTGAATTCAGTAATATAGACCAAATCTTGTTGATATGCAGAATTTCATAATCTATATTATAATATTAATAAATATTATATATTATTTTCAGCCATAATATTTTTTTCATATCACATCTACTAATTAAAATTAAAAAAATTCTTTTTTAATTTTATGACTGTTTTTGCTATAATTATGTTAAGAGTATAAAAATTTCTTGCAAAAAACAATATTAAACAAATTGATAATGTAGTGTTGAGTATATACTTATATAAATTTACTTTCCCGAATTAAAAAATTTATAATTAATTTACCTAATTAACAAGAGCTTAAATTAGTAACTTCTATTATTAACTAATTAAGTATACAAGATAGAAATTATAGTAAATGGTACTTTGATTAAAGTTTAAACTCTAGATTACTTGTTTGTCACGGAGAGGTGTGGTCTTATCAACTATTGTTTATTTCCGTTTCCTGTCTAGTCTACGCTTTTCTTTATTATTTATTCATTTAATTACTCAAAACTAATTGACTTAGCTAAATATATAGTAATCCAATATCCTTGTCAGTTATGACTGAAGTTGTACTTTATTTTAAACTCAAATTATAGTCGTCCAATATCTATCGGAAATATAAGAAAAAAAGTCTTGCACATGCAGTTTGATAAGAGAGGGAAAGAGTCGGAACATGATTCCATAGTAAGACTCTGATAACACACTGATAAGAAATTTTGGATGCAACGTATCAGCACTTATCCAATTTTGTTATCAGTAAAGAGAATTCTCAGCCCGTGTCTTCTTCTAATCGCGATTATGAATATTTAATTAACTTTTTATTAATAATAAAAGAAGATTATGTTCAGACTAAATTTCGAATATACATCCTATTTTACTAAACATAAATACGTGTAGTGAACATTGAGTGGATTAGAAACGAATAAAATTTCTCACAAATTATTTTTCACAATTATTAAGGAATATTTAACTTTACATGACCTTGAATCATCTAAGGTTTCTGAAGGATATATTAAAATTAACGATTTGCCGTTCTAGTAATTTCTAATCAACTTTGAACGGCACTATAAATTGATGTCATCAAATGGGAATGAAATTTTTGTATGAAGTAGAACCTCATCTTCTACTGAAGGTGTCTTCAGTATATATTTTTTATTGGTTGTAAAAATTTATAGTGGAATAGAACATATATCATATACTGATGTAGAGTATAATATTAAATAATTAATAAAAATAAAAGAAAAATCAATGAAAACTGAGAAAAAAAAAAGTTATCAGATATCAATTATTCAGCGAATCAAGAAAAAAAAAACAAGATTTATTAACTGTCCAGTTGTTTAGCATATTTCCTCTCACGAATTTTTATATCCTTGAATATAATAATAATAAAAAAAAATGTGAAAGGACAGAATATAATCAGTTCACTCATTATTTAACCTGAGCTCACGACACAGATATTAAATTTAAAGGAAGAAAAGGGGAAGCAATTGTGATAAAGTTAAGCTTCGTGCTCGTCGCCTATGCTAATGATTTCGACCAACAAGTCACGCCAGCGATAGTGTCGTGATATCACTCACCTCTCATAATGTCCTTGTCTGCTCGCTCTCCTTGCTCTCTTGGCGACGGAACGAACGCGCACGACAGTTGTTATCTGGTACAGAGGTTTAACAAGATCACTGGATGTCACCAAACACGACCGTGCACCGGCTCTAAATGCTGGCTCTGGGTCCTGGGAAGCTGGGAATGGGCGTGACTGGTGGGCAGGGTCTACCCCCACCCCGCACCCTTTGGCCCAATAAGAAGCGCTCTTCTACTCCCCACCAACGGTGAAGATGCGGCCAGAGCGTTAAATGACAGTCAAATAGTACTTTACATATAAATTAGAAGTCACTCAGGAGCTCCCTCGTAAAATTAAAATGCCTCGAGTATCACCTTCCTTGACTAATCGTATCAGTTATCGACTGGTCACTTCGTTGCCATTAAATATTACTTAAGCTTCTTGTATATTGTTGTGGTATGTATTTGAAAAAAACAAATGAACTAAATATTTCAGTTCTCGAACAATAATCATCTCTTCAGCAAACAATATATACTTTTCTTCTTTTCTTTTTAAATAAACAGAATTTGCCAAACAAAAAACAATAACAAGATATAATTTCATTTCTATAGATTTAATTCTAAGATGTTCCCATAATAATTTATTTTTATTACCTTGTGTTAATCGAAACTTGGCAACAATTTTTGTATTAGATCAGTTTAATGGAGGGTAAATAAAAAAGTAAGATATTTTTAAAAATTAAGAAGAAAAGATATTAAATTAAAACTTCGAATCTTATATATTTTTTTCAATCCTGGCAGGTTTCCCGGATCTAAATTGACATTACTTCAATTCCTATTTTTTACGTACGAGCAATAGTTTCACAACAAATACAGATCTGTAAGGTTATCTTTTGAGCAATCGGTATTTGGACAGATAATTATATATATACTAATAAATTAGCTTTCGAACTCTAAAAGAAGTTAGGTAAAAATTCAATAATATATTTTTAACGATATACAGGGGATATGCCTGGAAAATAAAAATTTCTACGAGCAAGGGTCAATATTGACTGGTTTTTATGGTAAAAACATTTTATAAACACCTTTTATGACTTGTTGGTAATTCACGAAGGGAAGACTTATTTCATCGAAAAAAGAATCGAAATCACGTAATGAAAAATTAGTTTTTGGAGGGATCAAATGCAGCTTGATAGATGAAACACACGATATTTTATGAATTCTCTAAGCTGACATACTTTTCGAAAAGATGTGTTCCAAATTCCATACCAATTTCTTATTTGTAGAAAAATTGGATTAAATAGTAAAAAAAATATTTCAAAAAGCTATGTTTTTGGAACAAAATTAGTTTAGAAGTGTAAATCGCAAAATGAGAGTTCTAGGAACTGTCACACTTCAGCAATTTTTTTTTACCTAATCCAATGCTATTATATGTCAATTATCAAAATTAAAAAAAAAAAAAACCGTGCCCGTGTAGGCCTCGGCACGAAGCGCCGAGGAGACATATTTCCGTGACAACGTATACTCTATGCTAATATTACATAAATATAAATTAAAATCAATCCAATGTTATATATTTGGAATAATAAACCAGTTCACATATTGAATTCAGATATTTATTTTTGCTTGGTTATACATTAATTAATTTTTATACATATGATATAATATCCATATGTTAAACGAAGTCAATTTCCGTTACGGGACACTTTTTCTAACATGGCATCCCGCAAAATGATTTATAAGACGTTGTCACGTCAAAAAATCGAAGGTTTGCTCTGAAAAACTGGTTTTCAGTGGAAATTCTTTATTTGCATATGTTAGCTCATATTAATTAATTCATATTAATATTTCTTATAAAACAACTAAATATGCTTCTTTACCCTATACCGATTGTTAAAAATATATTCTTGATATTTTGCCATTTTTTATATTGTTTTCTGGTGAACAACTTACTTAATAAAAATAAAATAAATGATTATATTTCCTTTAATATACTCCGCTTCAGATAATTTATTGTTGGATAGATTTTGTATTTATATATTTTGCATTTGTCGACATCTCTATTATTTTTGTATATCCCAACAACTGCATGAGTTCTTTCCCTGCACCCATAACTATTTTTTTTTTAGGAATTTTCGAATGCCTAATATTGAAAAGGAATCTGAAAATAGGGAATTACTTAGAACAATTTAGAAAAATTCTATAGCAGTTTTGAAGATGCAGGTATACGCAATTGTAAAAATAATTCATCATTGAAGCTTACCAACGCATGTTGCATGGACTTTATTTTGCTTACCGTTATATAATTTATTGCTTTGAAATAAAAATGCAACTCCATAGATTCACTATTTAATGTTAACATACTACCCCAGTGTATTATGATTATAGTTTATATTTTGTCCTATGTAAATCCAGGATAATATAAAAATAAAAAAATTAATACAGAGAGACGTACATCTCCTGAAATGGATGTTATAAGAGATATTGTTCTCTGAAATCATGATTTTCAAACTAACACATTCGACGAGTTTTAAATGTGGATTATATCTCTCTGCTAACGTTGATATTTATTTGTGTCGAATTAATATCCTGATTTTTTTTAATTTGTTTACTATTAATTTGTCCTCTGAACTTCTCTGAATTTAACCTGAATTAAAGACGGTCAGCCTAAGCTTTGGGTTAGCGTTTTGAGAGATTTCAAGTATAAGGATCGAACAAGAATTTATAAACTATCGTCGCTTTATGATTCATGGTTAAATAACTTTATTCCTCTTATAAGCTATTATCAAATTATTTTATTCTTCCTGAAAAACAGTAGTCTTAAAATAAATTCACAATTTAAAACCGTGTTTTTATATTATAGCATCTTGAATTAAATTCAGATTTCTATCTTTAATTCAGAGCAATTTTTTTAGACTAAAAAAATTATTTTAATTCATATATATATATATTTAAAAATATTAAGATGAAAGTATATATAGAAATTATGAATTACAGAAAAACATAGTTAAATAAGAAAGGTGAATTATTACAAATAAGGTGCCTACTTGTAACATGAAATATAATATGATTTTTGTTTTATTTTTAGAAAATATGAAATTTAATATTGATATTATTAATGTTTAATTTGAAGTTTGAATGTGCAATGTCGATATTAAAATTATATTAATATTTATTGTTTATTAATATATCTTGTAATTTAGATTTTGAAGAGGATGTGTTAAAATTATTTTAAACATATTCATTAAAATTATTGACTATATAATATATCATATATAGACATTGTATATATATATACATATGTAGGAAATCAATAATAATCCGTCAGTCTTCATCCCCTGTAGACAGTATAGCGTAGCCCCCAAAAGATCCCTCTGCGTGTTATTAGCTTCGGATGGAGCAGGTGCTGCTCTCGTTCCGGCACTGACGGCAATTTATCATCAACCTCAGTTCTGCATTTCGTATTTCAGATATCTTTTGTGGTTCACGGGCTACCTTCTCGAATCTTTATCATGAGGAATGGTCAGCTAGTCAGCTCGTAAATATTTATATATTAAAAAAATAATTAATTAATGGGCACGTTATTTATATCTTTGAATTAAATAGACTAATGTATCAATAGTCTTCAGTCTGCTTTTTTTTATTCGTTGTTATTAAATAAATTATGTTCCTCTGTCAAATGAAACAAAATCATTATTTATTACAATAAAAATATTTTGTATAATGTTTTTCTAATTTGGAATTTTTAAAAACTTGGTGTTTTTTTTTAGGAATACATTACCATTGTCTTGTAATCCAAACAAGAAATATTTTTTATAATTAGTTTAATAAACCCTCTCAAGGGGCCTTTTTTTCTACTAAGACACACTATCCCTTCGTGGTGTTATAGTATAAGTGTAAGTGTTATTATATTATATAAAATTACACGAAAATTATTATGTTATATTATACAAAACGAATTGGATCTGGATAATTTTTATTGACTGACCAATGATGTAATATCTATATTTTTAATTAAGAATAACTGTATGCCCTCCCTCTAAGCCCTCCATAGTGAGAATAATATAAATATCAATTTATAACAAATCCACTTGTACAATGTTTATAACTGACCCCAGCAGATTTTGAAATGGTATGACCATTTGCTACGAGTATCTACATAACGTATTTATAAAATAAAAAATTAATTAATTAATTTATTAATAATTAGAAAATTAGGTCCGTTATTTATATACATGTTTTCCTTTAAATATCGCACATAAATTATGTGATGACTTCCATGAACTAAATAAAAAGAAAAAAATTAAATATGTATGGTTTCATAATTTCGTGGAATTATATTTATTTATTTATTTTCAATGAGTCTCATACATGAATTTTTAACTATACAGTATCAAAACTGAAGGAACAGAGCAGCCAAATATTTAAGAATAAATATTGTAAATGTAGATAAATAAAAGATAGACCCGTTGAAAGAGGAGTCAGAGACTTATTATGATCTGCATAGAGAATGAATGAATAAATTGCCAGCTTGGGGCTGACAGAAAGTCATTTGAGGTCCTTCCGAAGAAATCCTTTCAAAAGACGAGGGGTTCTTAAAGAAAGGACTCCGTTGTGGCGGGGGATCCTAAAATATTGAGAGTTGTGCCATCAATCAGCCGTGAAGAGCTTGTCGTCCGAGGTTGACTCCTTTAGGACTTTGCTCAGGAAGAAAATAGAAGAATTTCAGTGATAGGAAAATGAGGATTCACTTGTTAATCCAATCCTAATACTGGATTTATAAGCAAGATAATTTTTGGCCTACTTAACGTGGATGAAACAAACTGTAACTCATATTAGACAGTTCAATAGCAATTTATGTTTAACTCTTATAAATTCCTTATATCACTTTCGTACAATACAACTATTACTAACATTTACATGACAATTTTAAGGTGGATTTGATGAAAATTCTGAATTATCCCTTTTTTCCCACGAAAACTATCAACAGTAATATATTTTGAATATTACATTTTCCTGGAAAAGCTTACTCTACGGCATATTTGCATTTTAATGAGGTTTTTTAAAACATCTTTTCATTATTTCCACTTATTTTTTTAACGAACTACATTAAATCTATAACTAAAGTTTAATTATCACTCAAATTCTGCCATCTTTGAGGTACCTCCGAAGGTGTAAGGCGACTGAAGGAGGGATTTGTTTGATTTTTCATATATTCAAAAATGCAAAAAAAAGCAAGTAAAATTCTCTTTTTTTAAAATTTTTTTTTTATTTTTTTATGGCAAATTTAATTCCTCACTGCACCGCAAAGTTTTACAACTTTTCACTAATTTTCCTTTTACAATTTTTAGTAATATAACATATTGAGATGATTGTATACCATTTGACAATATAGAAGAACGGTAGTGTACCATGTTTATGAAGTCGGACGTAAGATAAATTTATGAATTAAAAACTTCAAGCACAATAATAAGTCATAGGCTTATAGTAAATGAACTTTTTTTTTTTTAGTTAATTCATTAGTATCGTACTACACTTCATATTAATTCATTAATTTTTCTTCATTATGATGACGTACAATCGAGTTATCAATAACTTCTAGAAAATTAAAGGGCTAAATTTTGCAACACCAAAGGGATGTAATGAAATCCAATGTTTGTTCTACACACTTAGAGATAACTTATTAAAAAAGTGCCCTCATGTCACCGATTTACTTGAAAATATCTGAACTTAATCTTAAAAATATCTCCACTTTATATATTATATTTTTCATTTTTTTCGATTTTCTCAAAAACCATTTTAATTAAACTCACTACGTCGATGTAGAATCAAATTCTCTTTAATTATATTATATCAATGAGGTATTATTCTCATTGAAATAGTTAGACAAGGCTTAAATGAGAATTTTTCAAAACATCCTTTCTCTTAAGCACCTTTAATTTTGTTTCTTTTTTTAAAAAATAAACAATTTTCATCGTATACAACATTAAACTATGAATAAATTCAAAATACTGAAGAATTTTATATATGAGGAGAAGATGGTTCGGTCAGAGAATAACACAAATAAATTAAAAAACTTATTTATTAGTGCTGACGTTTCGGCCAGAATTTCTAGCCTTCATTAGGGCTTAATTGGAATACTTCGGACCTCTAAGTCACATTATAGAACCTTATAAATAAAGCATCCGATTCGGACAAAAAGAACTTTCCTGATTGTACTCCAGCTTTGTTATCTTTGTTAAACTGTTATATTTTTGGTTATTCTCCTCTCCAGAAACACTAAAATTCGAATTTTTATTGAGGTATAAAAATAAAAATAATTAAATAAAATAAGAAATAATGAAGCCTTTCTTGATCTTAATTTATTTATTTAATTTTATTTTTTAAAATACAAAACTAGCTTGAACTTCAACACTAGTCTACCAATTTACACAAAACTTGGGGATGTAAGCAGGAAGATGAAATTTAGATATATAAAAAGAAGTGAAAGTTGAGTGATGCACGCACTGCACCAGATTTTTGTTGTTTTCTTTCGTTTCGTTTTTGACTTGGTTTGTCAGTGTGTATTGTTATTTTATAGTTCATCATTAATGTTTAAGTAAAAATTCACCAAAACATTCTTGTACTGATAATATAGATAATTATGGCATGGGATCTGTAAGATATATAAATAAACCTCCCTCCAATAGGGCTACTATGGAAGGATGGAAAAAAGTCAAATTATCTTTGAGGAGAAGATGGTTATATAAACAAAAACTTATTTATTTGTGCTGACGTTTCGAACTGAATTTCTGGTCATTAGGACTTCTCGTGTTCTGACGTGTATGTGAATGGTTGTTATCACATCGTTGACCCCAGTTGTGTTAACTACCATTCACATACACGTCACAACACTAGAAGCCCTGATGAAGACCTGAAATTCGGGTCGAAACGTCGGCACAAATAAACAAGTTTTTGTTTATTTGTCTTTATTTGCTGCCCACATTTGAATATATCTTATACTTTTAATTAATAGAACGCTATTTTTACATTAGTAATTCTTTAGTTAACTTATCGTACTACACTTATTAATTTGTATTTTCTTCTCCTTCATACCCTAAAATTAAGTTATATAAAAAAAGCGAAATTTTTATTAATAAATATGATGATGAATTACATTACAAAAAACTCACCAGATAAAAAATACAAAATATATGTAATTAAACGTGAAAACCAACTGGAATTACCATACTCAATAAATAAAATTTGACATAGTTCACATACATATATCGATAGCAATTATTGGATTTAATGACAGCCATAAAAGACTCGGCTATCAGAGATAGCATTGATAACCATTTCTATTCAGGCTCGGACATTGAGTTAGTATAAGAAAGGGCGGGAGCTATCCGATAAAGAGGTGAAGAAATAAAGGCGGGATTGGGTTTAGCATTTCAATAGCGGGTCCGGTCTAGAAGCGATACCATCTCCACACCTCTGCCCTTCTGATAGCTCTTATCATTTCAGGGGCGGGGGGGTGGTGAGAGGGGGGTTGTCTAGTTCTGCTTTTTTTCTGATTTCAAATTGAAAATTTAAACTGAATCGTCCAATTCTCATAGTATAAATTTTCATTTTAATTGTTCAGAATATAGTGTGATAATCTATTTTTATCTATCAGATATAGGAATTTAAGTTGGTTCTTCAAGTTTATGCATATTTTATTAATATGTTCAGAATTTCTATAAATCTGAGTTTTTTTACTCAATGTTAAGTTATTAAAATAAATAAATAACGATCAGTCAACACTAGGTGTAGTACAAGGAATTAACAAAAAAATCTGTTTCTTTCAATAATGCACCTGAAGATGATTAGTCAATCTCAGGATTCTTATTTCTGATTTTACTATTGAAAATGTAAATTGAATCTTCAAATTCATTTTAATTATTTATGATCTCATCAAGTATTGCAATTAAGTTGAATTTGCAAATATATTTCTATATTTTTTGTATGATTTTTAATGTGTTAAAATTTCTCAATACCGTTAACTCAATATTAGGTTTTTAAGTTGAAGGAAAAAATCACTGATAATTATAGAAATGTCGTACGAAAGAAATATTAGTTAAATAACTAAAGAGGTATAGATAATGATTATGAAAATATATAACTGAAATAACTTAAGATGTGTTAATTTAAACATAGAGTTCTAGAAATTACTAGTAAGAAGTATATTCAAATAATGATAACTTATGGTTTAACAAAATATTTTAATCAAGAATATTATGAATCATCAAGTATGCAAATTCTTTTCTTAAATGTACTTGAGCTTGAAGTAGCCCAAACTTTGTTAATTTGAATTAAATACAGCCTACAGTAATTTAATTAATTATAATAGATAATTAATAATTTTAGTATTATTGTTTTGGCAAACAGGCTTAAATGATTCCAGGATTACTATTATAGGAAATTTATAGTAAGTGAAAATATTTCGATCGTGAATAATTTAGAATTAGATTTTTTGACAGGAAAAGACGTTTTGAAACTTCTTGAATCCAAATAACTAACTCACAAAATGGCGTTTATGTGTACAGCCTAGCTCAAAAGGAAAAATCATAAGAAATTGACATTGCATATCTAAGCTAGGGGTAGGCCTAAGGTGTTACAGCAACATTTCCTATAAAATCACCTTATTAGGTGAAACCACAAGAAAACTTCGATTTTTTAAATAATTCTATAAAACTTCCTTTACATTTTTATCTTAAACCAAAAAAAAAAATAGATTTATGCCGAATACATTGAAAATAATTTCATCTAAAGGGAAATACGGAAGAATCCCACATAACTCCGAGAAACCAGTAGTATTTTAAAGATATTAACGTAAAATAATAGGAATCTGTAGAATGAAATTATAGTATTAAAATCTAATAAGCTCTTTTAATTTTTCTAACAGATAAAGTAAAGTAAAAGATTTTAATATTATGTCATTGTAAAATACAAATGATGCGTTTCCGTTTTAGGTTAATATTTATTAGTCTCCTTTTTACAAGCCAGCTCTCGAAATATTAATTAATAATTATTTGTTTTACTTATAATTATATTTATGTATTTTTTTATAAATAAATATGTAGAAGCCGGAATATTTTTGTGAGGATTTTTTTTAAATGACAGGTGGGGATGTTTTTATAGCCCATAACTTTAAGATATTAGGTTTATTTCTTAATCATCATTAGTTATTCATTGGATTTGAGATAATCGGCAACAACTGTATATCGTTGCAGAACGAAGCGTCTGACCATTCGCATTGCAAGAGAATACTATCTGAAAATAAATTTTAAATGATTTAATTTCATATAACAACTGAACATTTGGTGCAAATAATTACAAGGTGGTTTATTATTTTTATAAATTATTAATTATATTAGTATATATATATATATAATTTTAAATCAAGCCTTAAAAAAAAAAAATAAAACATTTAAAATAGGTGTATGGTTATGTATGAGAATCATCATGGGTTGAATGACTTTGTGATTTGGGTTTCAAATAAAACTAAAAACCAAATCGACCTGATATTTTTGAAGAAACGCCGCAGATATTGGACGTACGGATTTGATTTTTTTTGTATTCCTTATTTGGATTCTATATAGCTTTAAATGTAAACCCTTTAATCTCTAAGGGAATCATATTCTTTCAAGATTATTGCCTATGTATTTTTTCTATTGGGGAGCCAACCAAATTGTTCTGGTACATGTACTCTCGGTTGGTACTTAAAGGATTATAGTGATGTTTATTATAGTCACGATATCACTTATGCTACCCATATTCATTGTCCTATGCTTTCCATCCTCAGAAATATCCTACGATTCCTTGTTATAACCTAAATAATAATATCCCTCAGGAGTCCTGTGATACCCATGACAGACACAGACCCGGGTCGCTAATGGAAGTTCCTGCGGTTATGCCCTCAAGACGCGCGGAGTGCGGGCCTAACCACCCTCTCCAGCTCCAGAGGCTCTTTGTTCCAGACAACTCTTGCAATCTGCCCATCTGACCTACTCTTATCCACCCTCTTCCTATTTAGGCAGCCCTAAACGGTCTCTTGCTCTTCCGGCTTTTTGCTCCAATGTCTGTCTTCACTCTCTCTCCCCTTTCGGTTAATACTTTATTTTATTTTGAAGTATTTCAATAGCTTTCATTCAATATGACAGAGAAACTTTAAAGAAGTGACAAGAATGTTCTTTTTGTGCTTAGTTTTTATACGCTGTAAGGAACTGTCCTTGGTCTCAACATGACGTTTTTATAAGGTTTCATATTTTCATTTAAGCTTTAATAGTTCAAGATAGGTTCACCCATGTTCCTTATTGGCATTTTCGGACCTATGGGAAAAAATATAATAAAAAAAAATTATTTTTGGAAAAAAAGTTTTATACTATTCCAGACAATATCTTTGTACTACATATAACGCAATGTCCTGTGTGTATCGGCTATAAACAAAAACTTTACTGGACCTATTTACAGACCGGTAATATTATCAGTATTTCCAGGAGGAGGTTGAAAACATTTAAAACTTCCTTCATCTATGCAGCAGAAAGAACTAAATTAGATCAATATATAGCAGAAAAAAGAGATTTGAATGTGACAAGGAAAATGAAAATGAAGTGCATTCTTTGTATATATGTATACCTATTAGAATAACCATAAAAATATTAACATTTTACAATACGAACATTGTGTTTTGATTGGGTTTTCCAGTTTAAAAAGTATAAATGAACATTAAATTTTTTAATTTTTTTCCACCACACCACAGAAATTTGAATCAAGAAAGACTAAATTGTTTTATGCCCTAATGGATTGGTAATCAAATAAATTAAAAATATGAGAAACTGACTTCAATTTCATAGAGGACATAAAATAATGCTGGTAACAGAATAATTGAAGTAAATTCAATTTTAACTATAATTTTGGAGATTCTAGAGCAGAAAGAATAATTGATCAAATAAGTTCATATTTCGTGATCGATATGTTCTTACTCCATCTTTCAACTCTGTCTAAAATATTTATGATATACTTCAACGGTAATCTCTAGAATGTGGTAGTTGTGATATGAACATGAAGATAATAAAATGAAATAGCGCATTTCAAATTTTAAGAAACATAAGTATCATGCTCTGCTATAAAATAAAATAAAATAAATAAATAAATATACAAAATACAAGCATGTATTTGTAAACATTTTCAGATAATTGACATGTCCAAGATTTGATGCTTTGTCAATATTCATTTAGATATTTTGTACTAGAACTGTAGAATATACAGGAAATTAAAAAATGGAAAATTTTCATTTCCAAATAAATGTAATAAATTGATCATGAATATATGTATTATTACTGTGTTTTTTTGTGTGTAATTACTGAAAAAAAATTAAATGCTACTCAATTTTAATGAATTGTAATTTGTTATATTCACGATTATTTGGCTATTATTGCATTAATTGTATTAATAGACTTCATTGAAATACTACAGACCTAGCTAGTTCCTAACATAGAGATTTTAAGATGTTTTGAGTATCTCTTACCCAGCATAGAGCTTAGATCCGTTGTGTACCCATGGTCCTTGGTCCTGAAGTTACTCCAAGCAATCTCATCGACAAAAGCCGTTTAAAAGTCGGCCGGTTTAAAGGTAGAAGAATGAAGTCAGTGCTATTATTTATTTTAGATTATAGTTATGGCGCGGCGAGGTGGAATGAGGGCCAAGAAAGAGGGATGTGAGCAAGGACAACTGAAGTAGATGGGGTTCCATTCCTCTCCGCTGGCCCCCAAAGACTTAGTAGGGGTCTTCAAGGTCTCCTGGGGCACCTCCTGTCTCACACCGGCCTTCAGGAGCCCGCCCGTGTCCTAGGGAATCTCTTCATTGCCTGGTTGTTCTGGATAACAGCAGTAGAACTATGAATCATGGATGTGTTTTTTTAATTGGATCAACTATTTCGCGGACTAGAAGAAAGAAAGATCATACATAGTTTTAGATCTAAAGATCGTGATCATGGTTCGTTTTTCTCAGTTTGAATTTATTAAACTGAATAAATGTATATTTATTTAAATATTAAATTCTATTATTAAAAAAATGAATTGAAACTGCCTATGGTGGGTTGGGTTGTAGTACTTGTAAAGTAGTGTTATTATACCAACGGTTGTGCAAGGAGGTGATCACGCTCGATCGCTTTAAACCTAATTAAGAGTACCCACTTTATGATGCTGGGTGGACCCAGGAGGTCCATGGAATTTATAGATCAAAAAGCAATGACCCATTCGCATTCCTACAAACTCGTTTATAACAGAAAATAAATATCATTCGAACACTGTACGCATTCATGAACATATCTTAGACAAAACGACGATTTCAAGCCTGCTTTTCAAAATGAACCGAATGTCCTTGACAATCTACTCAAACTGCTTACACGTTTTTTTTCTGAATCTTTAAAAATATAACAGGAAGAACATTAAACGAACACAATTACTTGATTACAATGAAGTCCAAGATAAAAGTTCTGCTGGGTACTCTTTTGTATTACTCCTGATATTAGGACAAGTGAGTAATGTTAAGATTTGAAATTAAAAAAAAAAGAAAGAAATAAACTTCCTACAACGTTGTACAACAATTGTACAAGAACTCACTATAAAGATTCCTTCTGAATTTCAGAGTATTTAATTTACGAAAGAACCCATCAATGCTATTGAGTACCAAGACTCATATGAACAAAATTCAACAAACACTTTACTCTTCAATCATATTATAAATTGTTATCAGATCCTGGGTTTATTATTATTGATATACCCCCTCAATTACCTTATGAAATACGGAGTTTGGTACTATTAGCAGACTGGTCATGGTATTATATTATACTACACATGGTATAGTAATCTTACTAGTAAATATGAAGTCATTCTTCAGCATCTTTCGAACTTCATCTCAAGATTGATTTCTGTCTTCTCCTAATCCTCTTCTTTCTAGAAGCCTCCCAGGGCCAGGTCGTTGTCTCCTCGAGGCTGAATTGGGTGCCTTCGTAAAATATACTATGACGTGAATATATCGACTGTTATGTGTTAAAATTACTGTACATTTTCACTGTTTGTCTCAAAATCACCCTAATTAAAAACTGCATTCCCTTTCACCTTGCCTATAATACAATGAGCCAGAACGTGCGTTGATAAACTACCAGGGGAACTCCTGATTTACGTTTTCTTACATAGCAGAAAATCAAGATTAATGCTCAAAGAAACGAAGGGCACATAAAACCACTGAATTTGTTTTTTCTGCATAAGTTGAAAATGCTAAAATTAAGTAATCTAAAAATTTTCAACACAGCCATATATAGATATATCAATAGATCTTAAAACACTATATGAAATTTTAAAATGTCCTCCTTTTTAGACCAGGACTACTATATCAGCGAGGTTTCGCTTAACTGTCATCATTTTAATTGATTCTATCTCTTGTAAACAAAAACAAGAAATCGCCCTACATTCTTTTGGAGTCTATGAAGCAACGCCATATCTAAAGGCGGAAGCATAGCACAGACATGAGGAGCTGATACCCTCCTTTCTTAAAATTATCATTCTCCTCCTCTTCGTCTACACTGATAGTGTTTAATTTTAACTCTTGGCTATATATGTTTTGATGAAAAATATTAAGTATTTTCTACTGTTTGTGATTGACAAAAACAGTGAAATCGTTGTTTCTTAGCAGTATAATGAGGATCTTATATAGTGAGATTTCTTTATGCTCACTTAAGGTAAAAAATTATTCAATATAAATAAGAGTGTTAAGAGGCTTATATGTACAACTTGTTTGTGCTTGGTGTTGATTGTGTTTGGAAAAGTTGGACGACCAAATCGCATATTGTACTTCCAGATTGACCTAAATCGAAGCGACATTAAGGATCTAGGTGTGTCGTGCAAATCTATTGAATCAATATATATTTTCTTGATGGGAAAATTGCACAATTTATAAAATATTAGAAAAATTTCATCAAAAGTTAATATATCCATTTCACAATTTTTTTTTTGACAAATTAAAATTCTAAAAAAAAGTCAGTTTATTTCAAAATTTGAATTTTCCCTCGTCAAATACACGTTACGATACACGTTACCTATTTTCAATAAAAAATTAACATTTATATATGAGCTGCTCCCATAATGATTTTTAATAATAATTTCCCAAAATTGAATGTATCTATATGTATATGTAACCTTTGATAAAATACTCCTCTATTTCGTCAGCTTTGTCTGGCGCAAATTTATATCCATAGTAAGACAACAACAGGATAACCGAAGCTGTTTATTACCACTTTATAATCCATAAATAAAATAAATCTGCTCCTGATTGAACCGATGGCCAAATTAATTAAATTATAACAAACATCAAAAGGTATCGCGTCGAGTCCTCGTTTTCGAGAAAGTTATAATGTAGTGTTTGAATAAAAGTATTTTATTCAAATACTGTAGTATTCATCATGAGTATATATTTTGTAGGTGAGATAAGTTATTTAAACGGCGTAAGTGGAAGGGGATTCGAAGTAATATTCGCTCTTTACCAATTAACCATTAAAGAACTTTATAGCTTCTCAACATTTCTATTGGGAACCTAATAGCCTATACTTCCAGTTCATTATAATAGAATGACCTTTTAATAATAAAATATGCGGAGAAGAGCATTGACTTATTCCTAAATATTCCTAAGTACTTTTTTAATTGCTC
The DNA here is from genome assembly GCF_000696795.3 of Halyomorpha halys. Taxonomy (NCBI): domain Eukaryota; kingdom Metazoa; phylum Arthropoda; class Insecta; order Hemiptera; family Pentatomidae; genus Halyomorpha; species Halyomorpha halys. The sequence goes on from NW_027114049.1 coordinate 192,135, forward strand.
AACCAGGAAAATAACGGTACATAATGATTTAAGATTAAAATTTCAGTTTTGCCCAAAAACCACATTATTATGAAAATAAAAATAGGTAAAAAAAATTGATGAAATAAATTAAAATAGAAAATATATCAAAGCCAGATCTAAGGTATAAGTTCTAATCAGTATTCTAAGGTATATGTTCTTAACAGGTGTGGAACGTTGGAACTTTCTAAAATCAGAATTCAGTGATTTTTATCCAAATATCTGAGTCTAAGATATCTGGAAATTATATTCTGAGGATATCCAAAATTTTTTTTAGAGAGTAAAATTCCCCTCCAATCTTCGCTTGAAGCCATTTCATATCATTGGTTGATATTTATTTTCCCATACTATGAGGTAATTTTATGTGCTGTGTAGTTCTTCTGATTTTAAGTTTAACTAGTTCCTTACTGCATTATTGAACGAGAATTTTTGGAGAGAACATTTCTTTGTTGACTTGATATAGGTAATCTCGTCCCAAACAAGAATGGGCAAGAAGACTTCGTACCCCAGAGCTAGGCGACAGTTCGCAAAGACGTTACATACTGCAGCCATCAATTATGAGCGGCCTGAATAAGCTAACGGCACAGATATGAATCGGCTAAGAGGGTGTCTTGAGCTAAAGAACTCGAGGGGTGTAATCAGGTTTCCAGAAGCCGAAGAAAGACCAGGAAGTGGAGGACATCTGCTGGCGCGTGCCACGGTTTCCGCTGCATCCTTGTCAGTTCCGACGTCTCCGCCTCCTTCAGTCAGCTTATTATTTAATATAGTACAGCCCTTCATAGCAGATTTTTAAAATGCCTTTCTTCTTTTTTATTGAATTTCACTGAGCTAAAAAAATGAGAAAAAAGGCTTTTTTGTCCTGAATCCAACGGCACCATAGATGTTTCCTTCATCGACACTACAATATTTGATAAATATGAGTTAAACATACAAACTTTGATTTTAATAAAAGTAATCTCAGATCCTTAGAATCCTGAGAAATACAGTTATAGGTGTAACTATAAACCTCGGTAGTTTTATGAAAAATCCAGAAGAAATCTACCCTACAAAAGGAAAAGAAACTCTATGTTTACGCTGAAAATTTTTAAAATCATATTCTCAGAACAAAAATTGTTTACTCGTAATTTACGTTTTTGACACTCTGTGTTTTGTTGAGTCTGTCGATATGCAGTCAAATTTATGTTTGTTTATAATCAATTGAACCGTTTGTGTAATTTTTATGATTTTTTCAAGGGTTGTGGAAATTGATATCTTGAGAAAGCTGCCTTTAGAATTTTAATTTTGGTTAAAAAAAATAAAATAAATAATAATAACTGAATCTAGTTTTATAAGCTTTCACAAATTGTTTTTTCCTTAATTGTAATATTAATTTCTGTGACTTATTGTTTTTCTCGTATCAGCTTGTCAACAAATTTTGATAAAATTTGCTTATCCATACGAAATACACCTTTTTGGATCCTATCTTTCATCAGTGGCTTGTTCCATTGATCTTATTTTTAAATACTCGTAAACTTTTTTTAACATTAAATTATAGGTAATTACCTACATAACAGCGATTCACAAAAAAATGAAAAATAATTCCCAGAATATAAGAGGATACAAAATAACTAGATAAAATACTGAGGGGTCTGTACTGACCTATGTAATTAGCTGACATTCCTTTTTGTTTCAAAAAAATTAAATATGAATTAATACGTTTTTGGACAATTTTTTCTTCTATTGAAAAATTAATTTATATTACTTGTTGCCTTCCCTTCAGTAAGTACCTATATTATCAATCAATTTCTTAAAGAAATAATAATAAGGACTTCACTACTAATATTATGAATCGAACATAACTATAACTGGTTTATAGCATTGGATATAATACCCCAGTATTATAAAGTATATAATACCCCAAAGATTGTACAATATATTCGAAGAATTGACAGAAGTGGAGATATTCCCTCGAGGGTCTGTCGGCAGCTGTCGCACCCCACGGCGCCTCCTTTCGTGCCTAATTCTCCGAGAAAACTGTTTAATAGAACAGTCGCATAACGAACTCTTCTCTCTTCAGATAATTGTGACTCCACTCGACGGTACTCGGAGTCCTTTATGACATCGCTCTCTGATTGGGTAAACAGAACTCCCCCTCAGACTCTTCGAGGAATAATTTGTGGCTGACAAAGCTCCTAGCCTCACTAAGACCTCTTCAGGTCCTCCGTTTAATGATATCAGTTGAACTAAGGACCAAAAAAAGTTTCATTTATCCATATTATCCTTCATTGACACCAATTAGCTTAAGTTTATAGACTAATATTACTCTAGTAAAAATAGTTTAAAATTTGACTGTACCTACAAATACAGATAAATTAATAGCTGTCAATGGATTTATATGAATATCAAATGTGTGAAAAACATGACTGTAAAATATTTATCACTCCCTGAGATTTTTCTTCTTTTTTTATTTTCGGTTGGCTCTACAGACCTTGTAGATCTTTGGCTGCCCGACCGAGCCTTCTCCACACCTGCCTGTTTTGCATAACTTCTTTCCAGTTTGCTGCATGCAACTCTTTCACATCTTTGTCGATTCTGTCTATCTATCTGGTTTTTGGCCTCCCAAGTGGTCTCTTGCCTACTATACTAGAGTTCACTATTGGATTGCTTTGAGCTACATGTCCCGCCCATCTTAACCTCCGGATAAAGACTCTGATCCCAGATAGCTCCTGTAATTGTACGGATATGATATGAGTGCGATACCCTAAGGATGCCTATCTTTAATTAATTCAAAACAGTCCTTGTATATTTCTAGATTTATTTTAAATAACGCCTGAAGCGTAACAAGTAGCTGAAATGTCAAAAACTTCAATTTGAGTCGTACTAGAGAACATTATGTTCAATAATCCCTAAGAAGGAGTCACCTAATTAAACCTATATTATATTTTCCAAAAACAGAAAAAAAATAACATTTTGTGAGTTTATTTTGTTAAACATCATGAAAATCATTTTTTTATATCATAATTATTATAAATAATTAATTAATAATAATTATTATTTACTACTTTACGTCCAATAGTTTTCAAGATAGTTTTTTAAACATATATTTTTTTCCCTTACAATGATAAATCAACATTTTATGATTTTATTTTAGGAAATATAATGGCAAATGTTGCTTTTATCCTCATTATAAACTACTTTATACTGGATTTAACTTGCTCTCAAATGGGCCGTAACAGACCTCTCTGCGTGAAATAGTTGGCCTGAGATATGACTCAATTTCAATTTACGTTTTATCATGTCAAGATATTAATCAGTTGCGCTAAAGGAAGCTAAATTAATGTATATTAATCATGTTCCACCAAATATTCTTCCAAAAATATTTCGAAAACTGTTGAGTGTTAGTTCTAATATGGGTCAAGTACTTAATACTTTTTTTCGCACAATAAGTATTTTTCATTATATTTAGCACTGAATGAAAAATTGACAAAAAGTTTATTGTGTTTTATTCAATAAAATGATCTTACGATGTTGTGGTCTTAAAATAATACAATGCCTACTTTTCAAAGACGTTCAACGTTTCTGCTGTTCAGGCCTGGTAAAAACAAAAAATGAGTCGTTTTCAAACAATAAATGTTAGGTTGCTGTTGAAAAAATATGTTATAATCCAAAAAAATTAATTTTGATGGGAACTAATAACTAATAAACAAAAGTAAAAACTTTTAATTAATAAATGTTATACTTCTAAACATAAGAAACTAAACGTTTTTTTTTTTTTAAATAAATTCATAGTAAATCGGTTTCTAGGTAAAAACCTACATGCTCTGAACTACATCTAGCACTCGACATTCCAGACAAGTAACAATTGATTTACTCTTAAATCTAAGATGATAAATCCATCCATAAATACACTTGTTATAAACAAAGATACGCGAAATTTAATCCTTTTAATTTTAATAATTTATATAGTTAAGCTGCTAGTAATACTATAGGGATAATTGGCTATAAACCTGAAAATATAGTTGGCCATTTTAAAAGAATACCATATTAGGACTACGCACTAGAGCTATCGACGTATATTTATCTTTAATTTATTAGACAAAATAAATTCAAGAGATTCAGACAGTATAAAGGTGAATTATTCCCTACCTATTTGATTAAATTAAGAATTAAACAGTACAAGCTAGAGTTTGATTTGAATGTGGAGATTCTATGCATCCTCTAGGAAGAATTACATTTCTATTAAGGGGTTGCTTAAAAGAAGCAATAACTTCATCTTTCTTCTCTAAAATAACCTTTCTATTTTATTCATAAAATAATATGATTTATGATATTATAAATATCATATATTATTCACAAAATAGTCTTTCTTCTCTATAGTACTTGTATATTCCAAAATATCCATTCACCAGCATACAAAATATTATATATTGAAGACTATAATATTAGGGGGAAAATAAATACAAATATCAATTGTACAACTCATCCACCTTATTGTCAAATAACACTGTCTTCATAAATATACCTTTTTAGATAATTTCCCTATAGAATTGAAACATTAAGACTTTTTAACTCAATTCTAGTTAAATAAAACACCAACTTCAAAGTGTAATATATATTTCAATTACAAATAACATTATTTTATAATGTGACAGGGTGTTGTAAAAGAATATAGTTATGTACATAGTGTTGTTGGGTATACGGAAGAACTATTTATAGACTAAATGTTTTTACAAGAATAGGATTTTGTCAGGAACACGATCAACGGTTTTTTTTCCTCTATTAAGGAAAACATATTTTTTTATAGACTGGTTTAATTTAAATCAATTAAGATTTGTCAATATCGAATTTGATATTGAATTTTGAATTTGAATATCACCAAAGAAGTATAAATATATTTCACATTTTATTTATTTTTATTTTCAAAACCTCTTTATTTTTCAAATACATTTCACATTGCAACTATCATCGTAAAATTAAGTTTATTTATAAATTATAGTATACGAGAATCGGTAATCGCTGTAATTTGTTGTATTTAACTATTTTACGAAACAAACCACCAAAAGCTGCGTGTCAGGGCTGTTGCAACTAAATATGCATTTACGTTTTATTTAATATTATTTTTCACGCCAAACAGAATGCATTTTATAAAACACGCTTTGCTATTTGCATCATAATCGAGGCTTTAGAATGGAAAATCAGATGTTTAACATGCATAATAACCTGAATTAAATTGACTCGTAGGTACAGTAAATGAAGAAAATATTAAAATTCTAGGAAGAAAAACAGAAATATAGTTAATGCTATAAAAATATAGGTTTTTAATTAAAAACAATTGTGTGTGTGTTACGAATTAATTAATTTGATTTTTAAAACATTCATGACAGGAGCATTAATATTTTCATAAATTTAAAAATAATTTTAGTAGGTATTGTATATATTATTTTATCATTATGTTATTTTATTTATTTATTTTTCATACAGATAGTTTGATTATGTTCATTTTGTCTATTCTTTTGTTTGTATATATTTTAAGAGGTTTTTTTTTCCCTTTTCTTTTTTTTATTTGTTTATTTTATTTTATTTTTTTTTTATTTAGTATGTATGAGATCATTCATAACTATTACCTATTCCCCACAACTGTGTGGCAGATTGTAATATCTATCAATAAATAAATCTATCATTAAGAAAAAAAACAAAACAATTTTAGTAGGTGGTCGAGGATACTTCGGAGGGACTGTGGCAGTAATTTAAAATAATTAATTTAGCATTCTAAAATGATTAAATAATTTTAATTAAATAAAAACATCTGTGATTTTACATAACGGAAAATATGAACATCTTCGAAATCTGGAGTAAGTTTGGATATGATTCGTTAATGCTTTTGAATGTGCCTAACAGCATACTTTTTTTGTTTTGAATGATTTTGTCTTGATAATAACATCATAGCATCATATCATACAAAATTTCGATATTTATCTTAATTAATAATAAAAATTGTCAATGATCAACTTATCATATTACTGTAATTACAGTGCATTTCAAACTCAGGCATCCTTTGTAGAAGTAAATGTTTATGCAATTTTTGTCTTAAAGTAAGTAAATCTGTCTTGTTTAAAATGTAGCAAATATACTTTTTAAAAATCATAAAACGAAACTAATTTACTTAGACCATCTAAAAACGTGTTTTCTAAAATAAACTTATGGTTTATACGGTAATGTTTACTCTATTTTTTAAAATTAAAGTAAAAAAAAAAACTTTAATTCCGAAATATTGATAGTTTTATAAATCGTCAAGTGTAATTTTGTTTTTTTTCGATTTTTGTGTTAACTTTTAACCCGGCCTATATTAAATTTCATATTTTTTTTGGTTATTGTAGAACTGAGATATTTGTTAGACCATAATTTTAATGGTTTCTGCCACTAACAATCTATTTTGTTTTATTCTTATTTACAGAAGAGAAAACTCTCACATGAAACAGACCAAGAGACTAACTGAATAAATTTATTTTGTTTTTATTTTTAGGTTCCAATTTATTGTATTTTCTGATTTTTATTTTTTGTCTGTGTTACTTAGCAGCCTTTATACTTCAAAACTTTTATTTTTATTAATGTTTCAATGATAAAATATTCTTCACCTCGACGTTTATAACCGTCTATGTTCAGATATTTATTCTAAAATTATTTACTAAGTTTCCTTATTCATTGTTCTCATATACATTATTTTTTACATTTAAAGTTTATTAACTTTATTGAATAGTATCTGAAATTCATTTGCTTTACAATTTAGTTTATTATCATTGATTATTTTGATTTTGAGTTTCTCCTCTGTTATTATTTGCTTTTTACATCGATATCCTTACACTATTTGTTTAAGGTCACTAATTGAAATTATTTGCACAATTAGTTCTTGCAATAATTTATACTGCAGTAAAAACCTATGAATTTCTTTTAATAACTTATTATCATTTTTATGTCATTGTTAATTGCTTTTAAAAATCATATATTTTCACTAATGTGTTGGCTTTTTTTGTTCTGACCCATGCACCTCACTTGGCTACAAGGTATTAGCTTAGATTTGCTTTTGTCCTTTGTTTTTAATATTTATGTTTATCTTCTTCATTAATTTTGTTGATTGATTTTTTTTTATTATTTAAAAAAATAGTTTAAGATTATTAATGTAAAATCAAAT
>NW_027114049.1:204045-242229 GCF_000696795.3 Halyomorpha halys
CTGATAAAAAAGATTAAATAATGAAATAGGTTTATGCTCTTCATGCTTAAGACGCTTTTATTAACTTATTTTAATAAATATTTTGATATATCTAATATCCGTAATCGACTCTGGACCCGGCCATTATTCAGATACTCAAAGCAGTAACTATTAACGATGCTTTGAATGGTAGGCCAGGCGTCAGTTATTAAAATGGACGTGCCGTTCCGAGGAGACATCGGGTTTGTCCTGGTCCATACCTACCATCCTGACAGTCCTCTGACACGATCCTGTCGTCTCCTAAAGATACGAACAGTGGATGCTCGGAGAGAGGAAAAAAATAAACAAAAACAAGACTTCTAAAATATGCGCCCCGGTGCGACGCGACAGAATCGATGAATCTGTTACGAGTTCTTTTGTTTCGGAGCTTCCTCAAGTCTCGCCACTGTTTGTTCTTTACTTTTCTGTAGAAAGTCGCCGGGAATGAGAGTTTAAGGTTAGGAGAAATTTATCAATAATAAACTTTAATTAGTCGAGTTAGAAATAAATTATCAAAATATTATTTTCAGTGTACATTTTACCACAAGAAGTTATAAGAAACATGAACACAAACGTAAAAGCTTCATTACAAGACTAACCAATAATCAATTTTTTCATATCCAGCAAAAAACTAGTAGGAAATAACAAATGTAATTAATTTTTAAAATGCATTGAATTTTGTCCTGAGCTATTCTTTTTTTTTTCCTTTTCCAAAAAAAAAAGTTTGTATCCATAACCCTCGAATCGAATATTTTCTCCTACATTTTACGACGACATAATGAATGAATATATTTGATTCCGTGTCTGCCATTTGGTTATTAGTCAAATTTGTGTTTGGGTATAATCGATCATACCGTCAGTTTGTATTTGATGTTATTTTTTCGTACCCTTCATCAAAAGTAATAACATAATTAGGTCATACATGCATAATAAACGAAATGTATTATGTATTCTTTAGTTCGTCTACTCCCTTTAACCTGGCGCAGAGGCAATATCATAACCAATTAAGATATCGTATTGCTGTAAAATGGGTCTATTATCAATCACTGTCTGTCAACACTAGATACTTCTTTCCGAATATACCTCTGAGTATATTGTATCAACGTCTCGTCCCTTAGATGTTATTTTCAAACAACTTATCATTAGCCTTGAACTATCATATTCATATTGTCTTGTATAAAATACGTAGCGTGTATAAAATATTGAAATTCATCCATAAAAAAATCAATGATGATGGAGGTTCTTAGGCAGTTTATTTGAGGGCAATGCAAATGCAACATTGATATATATGTTTATATTCAATACAAAAAAATAGCCACTTAGATTTTTAATGGTCAATAATAACAATAATAGAGATTATAATAATTTAGGTAGTTTCTTGTTATTTTTCGAGTAGCTGATTCTTCGTAGATTTACTCTATTATAGCAAATAGATTGAAAATCCGATAGATTGAAAAAGATCTCTTTTTCGTTTTGTTTGATTCTCGTTTTCACAATCCTTAAATAACTACAACAATAATACAATAATAACACAGTATACTGTTGAAACTCTTGAAGTACCTTTTTTTCTGTGTTATGAGTTATGTTTATATTGTGAAAAGGTACTTCAAGAGTTTCAACTGTATACTTGAAGTACCTTTTCACAATATAAACATAACTCAAAACTCAGAAAAAAGGTACTTTAAGAGATTCTTCTGTAATATGAATATACATGTTATATTTAATTCTACCGGATAGTGAGCGTAATAATCGCTGCTAACTATGGTATGTTCTTCTCGGTCTACAGTAGGTTTAGATAGGACCCTACGTCGTACCATTTGCTCCGGATCACCGTACCAGCTTTACACGACCCAAAAACAAAGGCCCCTCGGCTCCCGACAATGGACCACTCCTCCACATTGACCCCTCTGACTGATAAGTCACCGTTGTTATTACTCCGAAGAAGGGTATTGTACTGCACTTCCGTACCTGGTGGGAACTCACTCCCTCTAATTACCGAGTCGAAGAAAGGGCACCCCGTGGTCTCACGATCTGTCAGCGCTTGCGAAATTACACATTTCGAAATATGTTTACTGCCGTGTGATAATTACTATCCGGAAGATGGCTAGTTCTTAAGGGTCGATCGGAGAAGTGGTGGAAGTTCATCGGAAGCTGTTATTAGAGTACAAAGGTAGCGAACTTAATCATCACTAATATTTGGTTGCGACTTGTGACAATTGTTGCTGTTGATTTAGTTATGTCAGGAGGGTATTTGAAATGTGTTGGATGCAGTTTCACACGGGACCTATTGATTCAACTGACATAACACTACAGAGACATAATTGAGTTCTTGTTTATTATAGTGTTAGCTATTGTTTAGTGTTTAGTGGATACTGCCAAATAGCTTTTAATTAAAGAGAAATAACATTTATTGTTTTAAATATTTTTTATTCAACTACTTTACAACTTTGACAGAGCTTTCCGTATTTTGTGTTAATCGGAAACTACAAGATTTCCATTCAGGACGAAGCATTAATATACAACTTACAGTAAAATTAAAAAATAGATATGCAACTCCACCACTTAGAGTTTTCAGTCCAGAAATTAGTAATTAATTACTGTCTTTTTTTTTCTTCCTAACCAAGAAGCCCCTCACTCAGAGGTGATCTATGGCTAATTTAACCAAATGTTTTCTTTTAATAGCTGTTTATGGTTTAACAATGTCCTAGCTCACAACGTGCCACCACTATTTTTAAAAATGTTTATCTTATATAATGTTTACCAATTACCAATAAGGAAAAAAAAATCATAACAGTATAATCTAGAAAATAAAAAAATTTTTTTTTTAAATTTTAATAATATGATAAATAATCAGTAGTTAGTGTAAAGAACCCTGTATAGTTACAGAAATAAAAGAAAATTCATAAGGATTTTAGAGCTATGGGCTCCTTGAGAAAAATATAGAAAATATATAATTCCAAATAGCCAGACATAATAAAAATATTAAATTCCTTTAGAAGCAAATCATGGTCTGGGGCTGCCTTGATATCCTCATCCTAAAACAATGAGTTAGGAGTAAGAAACGAATTCGAAGCTAGACTCCGGGAGACGAAGGTGTAGAAGAGAATGGGAGAGCTGATGATGTAGCAAGGAATAACTAAGAAACAACTTCAATTGGCCAAGATCCATATTACATTATATCATCTATTTAAACAAGAAAATAAATTTATTCCTGGGAAACAAAGAAGTAGGAAATACACTTGATGAAATATTGAAAACTCATCATCAATGAGTAGGAGGAAAAGGTTAAATGGAACATTAAGCTGACATTGAACGTGGTGAAAACAAGAACGGTTCTTCTCACTTGTCAGATTTTTTATTATTTTCAAATCCTCTTTATTGATATTTAATTACAATTACAAATATATGATAATACAGAGTATATATACATATAACATACTGACTTTGTTTGCCGTATGGCAGTATAAGTTGAGTTACAGGGTCCGCTGAAGGCGGTTTCACATTGGTAACATACTAGTTGGGGGCTTGCATAGAATGGAGAGGGACCATTTCTCACTTGTCAGATTAAATATCATCTGAAGAAGATAAAATTCTATCCAACCTATACATTGAGAGTGAAGAAAATACCGAGAACTTTCTATGTAAATTTGAATTATTCGCCTTTTACTCACTTTAGTTTTTAAAACAGGCAATGATAACCAGAAGATATTAATAGATCTAACTCTATGAAACTTATGTGCTTGGTAAAAAGTCTACGATTCCTACTAGATCTCTAGAAGAAAATATCAAAAGATTCACTTGAGTCGTGTTGATAGGGTAACCTATCACTCAGTATAGCAATAAATAAATAAATAAATCGCCTTAAATTCAATCAAATAAAGAAAAAATATTTAATTTATTTTTTTTTTAAATTTTGAAAATCAACAAAGTTAACAACATAATGAGGGACTGAGTCTTGGTTTCGCAGATTACTAATAAAATATACAGCTGTTATGTATGGTCGCAAACATTATAAATTAAAATAAGGTTCTTACAAGATACGTCAAGGAATTGCTACTTATTTCTTCATTATTCTGTGAAACAATTGCTATAATATGATTTTTGGCACTTCATAAATATTTGGTTTTATCATTTTAGTTTGTTAGTTTCACAGGTTCAAAATTTAAAACGAGTAGTTGTATTCCTATGAATAATGAATAAGATACTCAAGTAGATCTTGAAGGATTAAGGATTCGATTTTTCCCCCTGTTTAGAATCTGAAAAGCATTTTGTTCTTAATTAAATGGCCATCAATTTTATAGAAAAGATGTTGCTATGGTATTTGTTGGCATTGTATTGACCCCCTGCGAGAGCTTTGCAGACAGCCTTGACGGAGCTTGAAGAAGAGCTGAAAACCATGACGTTCCAATACTCACGGCTTGTCTTTTACGATGGGAAGCCACATCTTCCGAACCCTATTAATATGTTAGGAGTATCGTCTTGCAGGTCTCTGCTTCACTACCGGAGGCTCAAGATAAGTAATAAGGTATGGTAAGTATAATGCAACCACAACACTAGGATGCATTGTAAATGTAATGCATGTAAAAGACGTGAGTGCTTGAATTACCGATTGATTTTCCAATTCTGTTTAAAGCTCCAAGCTGTTTAAAAATTTAGTTGCTAGGTGGATGTTACTAATTAATACCAAAAACATACAAATAGCAGCAAGTTAATTCGTATTTTAAACAATTAAATCAAAACGTTACGAATAAATAAATCACTACATATAAAATTAGATTGAGGAACGATAGTAACTGATCGTGGCATATTTTGTTATCAAATAGAAAGATAAAACACGCATATACAATCATATTTATAAACATTGACAGAAGGTTGAAATTGAGTACACAAGTCAAAAACAAAATATAAAATGCTAAATTTCCGACTGAGACAATCATATTCTATACTACTCAGACGTTCTAAATTATCGCTCAGACAGAAACTTAACGTATACAATTACTTACTAAAACCCATATGGACTTACGCTTGCCAAATTTATGGACTTGCTAAAAAGACACAGATTCAGAAAGTACAAATTTTTCAATTAAAATTTTTAAGAGTGGCAACTAACTCACCACTCTACGATTCAAACGAGACCATTCACACTGACCTTCGCATTCCGACTGTAACAGACCACATTCATATGACTAACAAACGGATTCAAAACACGCTACACGGACATTTCAATAAGTTTATACGACGGATGGTAACACATGACATTCCAGACGTAACTCGGCGTAGGCTGAAGAGGAGTTGGAAGCGGGACCTCCTAGTGTAATAAAATAATTTACTTAACGTTAGGAGGATCCACCTCTGGATGCTATCACCCTCATGCCATGCCTGCATAGAACATCTCATTTTCTGGTTGTAAATTACATTCACAGGTGACAATAAAAAAATGTAAAGATAAAAAAAAAAGTATTTATAAACATTAATAATATTGATTTATATTAGGAAAAATTAACACAAATTATTTAAAACGAATAAAAAGATTTGTTTATGAACAATGTTATTTATTTATTTTCACTTATCTATATATGGAACACATATATGTATATAAGTTGCGTATTTCATTCATGAACAGCCATTACTGTTATTGAAATGGTTACTTTTATCTTTTGATAGCTTAATAACAGCAATATTCATAAATATCAAAAAGATTTGTTGTTTTAGACATTTGGAGCAAAGTTACGGTTTAAAATAGTCCGTTAATTAAAAGGATACAGGAGAGAAATTTTAGTGAATCGTGTTAGGATCCTGTCTTACGATTTTCCTATTTGTAGTTGGCCTTAAGTCCATTTGATAAGAAATGATCTTTCATTTCTTTTATCTGTTATCCCAGGTTCGGAAAATTATCTGGTACACATATGTTAAGTTTGTCATAGGATTAATTTTTCGCAAAAAACTGAGTTCCATCTAGTCATCTTTTGGTATGGTTCCATAAAATGGCGTCCATTGTGGTCTAAAAATATTCTCCAACATTGAAATCTTAGCATTTCGTTAAGGAGCACTGAATTCATGCATCCGGAGGGCGGTTTCCCAAGGTATTCCAGCGGTTTGAGATATCTCGGTAAGGACTAATTAGGAAGTGCCAGGACATTGGTCAGATAGAGTGAGATAAGTGGACGGAAGCAAATTAAGGAGTTACCGCAGCGCTATCGAGACCCGGGCTCCGGAGAGAGCGCGGTATTCCGTACGAAGGAAGGAACAAGATTGCGGAGACCAGATAGTATGGAGGAAGAGCCCCCTCTTAAGACACGATAGTCGCTCCGCTATCACCGTCAATATTCGGCAAGGCGTGGGACTTCTTAGCCGCCCACGCTGAGGGAGGAGTCTTCGAGGCCATCTCTGTCGCTTCCTCCGTCTTGAGGTAGGTCTCAGGCGTCAGCAACGAGACTGTGCGCACTCTACATCTACTCATCGCAGCTGGACAGTAAGTTGTCGCGTAGCATCTTCGACGCCTAATATGTTATTAAACATATGAAGTACGTTGATATTGTAAGTGCGAAAAATAGCTTGATACTCAATAATTAATTATTTTATAATGGTTCAAAAATAAAGCAATTTAGAATAGTAAATCAAAAATAAAAATATATTCTAAAATGCTTGAAATCAATTTATATTTTAAATAAATTTAATTACTTCATTTATGATGGTTCAAAATTGTGTATATTAGCAAAAATACATCAAAATAATGAACAATTATTTATTCAACAATAACTGTTGACTTGCAGCTCCCCTCAATACAAGAAATTTTGTCAACTCAAACTGCTACATATTTCAGTAATTTTTTCCTAAATTCCATTTATAAAAAAATCGGCAATCATCTACAACAAATACTTTCTTAAACGATTTGATTATAACAGAACGAAAAATGTTTCTCTAAGCTAATATTGTTTATGTGTAGATTTTTAAGACAAAAAATTTTCTACTCCTGGCATTTATATTTTGGAAGATTCGTATATTAAAAACAAGATTTATTGTATGCAACCTAATATTGATTGATTATAAGGATGAGTATGCGTAAACACATGAAAATTTAATTTTATAATTGTAAATTTTGTGATTATATTATATGTTGTACGACTATTTTAAGCGAAAAACTTCTGGCATATTATGAAAATAAGCGAACTGCAAACTAATCAGGGATTCACCTTTGAGCTATTTATGGAATTTCGGAGAAGATTAGGATTCCTCCGACAAGGAGGGTGAACAAGAACCAGGGTAACATCTTAATTCCCTTCTTGGGGATGATGAAGCGGTTCTGTTCCGCATCATTTGAATGGAGGAGGAGGCTCGGGCAATTACTGCAAGTGTCTGCTGCAAGAGGCAATCAGTTACTAATAACCTCCGGAGGGAAGCACCAAGTTATAATAACTACTTCGGCAACAGGCGCTCCCATACATCATTAACTTCCAGTCTCAGGTGCTTCTTGCCATCATGGTTCCTTAGATCTGTTATGCTTAGCTGTATGTAACTATATCTTCCTTTAAACGTAACTGTTATCAGGGTATCTAATAATAAGTAATTTTAGTAGTTATATTAGTAAGTAAGTTTTTATAAAATTGATATTTATTTTTTTATATGAACTAGTTACAAGATATTGATATACTAGTATGAATTCTAACCTGTTATGTGAAGATAACAGATATCATAACTCTTAAGAGTGTTTTTTAAAATCATTTCGTTAAAAATGAATAACTTCGTATGTTATATAGTTTCTTATTCTTTCGTTCTTTTACGTAGCAACATCTTTGTTTTGATTTTTTTGATTTTAAGTTATAATCAATCAAGTAAGAATTTTATTCAGCAATTTATTATTAACATCTAATTATTTACTTCTCTATATTGTTGTCTTAATTTTATTCAAAAAATAATATTCTATACATATATACTGATTATGCCAACAGAAGAAATGAAATGGGTATGAGTAAGAGATAAACCCTATGTTTATGTAACCCTATGTATCATAATTTTAGTTTTCACGGTGTTAAAACGTAGTACCGTAGTAAAAGTAATACCGACAATTTTCTGTCTTAGTAGGCCAGTGTCTCATGTGGCAGTAATACGTCCCCACGATAACAGTTAACAATTATCAGTTGTCAAAAAATTTGTATAGCACCAATTTTAAGTTCAAAACTAAATTTGACAGAAAAAGTCATTACCTCAAATATTAACACAGTCTGTATATAGTATTAGCACACTATAAACTGTATTATAGTTATAGAGATGACAACGTTAATTTTACTATCATACAGTTTATTTCATGTTAGAGGTTATGACTGTGACTGTGAAAACTGTCACTGTGAACACTATATGTTGTTTTCATAATAAAACCTTCAATTGCCACAAATGCTATACGACATGTGTATGTACACTTTATCTGCTGCCCATTAATTATTAACCTTTTTTTTTTTTTTTTTTTATCATATATAGTATTTTCAACTGTTTATATAAAAAAACTAAATTTAGGTCATTAAAATATTGAAAAAACCATTCTTGTAATTCCTGTTTTTAGCTTACCTGTTTAACGGAAAACTTGAAAGAAAAAACTTGTAGTTACCTCGGTACACATTAGTAAAGGGTGGTTAACAAGCAAAAAATGAGTGGGTTCCCAGTTAGGAAGATGCATATTGTCAATATTTTTAATGAGACAGACTTTTTTCCTACTGGCATTCTATGCAGTCTAAAGGAACGGGTTTAAATAAATTTTAACTATTATAGTAATAGTTCCCATCTGTTTTTGTTAGTTCCTAAACTCGTATTATATTTACTACGAAATTACTGTTAAAACAAAAATTGTTAATTTTTTTTTACAATTATTCTTATTTTAAAATCTTTAATATGAATTTAGATGTTTTAGAAAGTTGAATGTTTAGAAAAAATAAAATAGAAACTGAATAAAACTTCAGAAAAAAGCTTAAAAACAAATTTAAAATAATAATAATTGTTAGTTTGGAACTAAACTAGGTTAATTTAAAGTAATATACCATAAAATAGAGTTAACTCTAGAAATTTTCATAAAAACCCCAAAACAGATAAGTTTAATAAATTTTAACCATCATAAAATTAGTTCCCCCACGCAATTATTATAGAAATAATTATTTTACAATTATTCTGACTTAAAAATACTTTGCAAAAAAAAATTTAACTTCCAAATTACTTCGGTAATTTTAAAAAGTTAAAGTTTTTTCGGTGAAAAATGGTCATTAAAAAGAAGAATTAATTTTTTAGTTACGAATTTTAATATTTTAGGATGTCGAAAGTTTAGAAAAAAATTTAAATTAAGGTTTAGAAAAAATCTTAAATATTAGTTTACAACTTAAATAAAATTTAGTAAAAATTAATTAATAAAATTCTAGTTAAAATATAAATTTAGAAGAACTTCTTTTCTTTCATCTCTTTCAATATATTAACCTTTTTCAGAAATCTACTTGTGGTTCTGATGTAAATTTTAATTTCGCAGTGTTTTTTTTTCTTTCTTACCTCCTTTATAAAATAGATAAATAAAAACATTAATATATATCTAAATATATATAGACGTACATATTTAGTTATATATTAGTATTGTTATTTATCTATTTAGTAAAGGAGATAAGAAAGAAAAAAAAAAACAGCGAAATCCTTTCTGTGCTATATTTTGTAAATATATATCTCAGCGAAATTATCAGAAATAATTGGTTTTATTATTAATGATGATGATAAAGCCAATTATTTCTGAATATTTTGGTTAATTATATATATTTACAAAATATAGAACAAAAAGGATACATTAAATCGTTGGGTAAGAGATAAAAATGAAATTTATATATATATAGAAAATGTTTTGTTTTATATATAGAGTTTTGTGCACATGAAATAATTTTGTCTTTGCAAAAATCAAACCCAAGAATTGATCCACCTTCCTACTATTAATTTATATTCTATTACTTTTTCTTAAATAATTGGCATTTTGTTACCTTGGTTTGGCAAGATTCTAATTGCTTTTTACATTATTTATAGAAACAGCTTCAAAGTTAAAACTTACAATTAGATGTTACCCTACTGAACCATGTCGCATTGCTAGGTCCTCAATTTCTTATTTTTATTTTATTTATTATTATTTTTTTTTTTTGGTCCTGAACTTGGCCTGATCAAGGTCATGGTTTGTCATTTCATAATAGTTCAGCAGAATAGCAGAAATTTTAGGCAAACAGTGATTTGGCAGATATGACTGTTTCCAGCTTTATTCCAAAAAGCTAACCAATTGACTGTTATTTCTTCATTTAACAAGAACCTAAGGTATGCTTATGTGCACATTGATTTCTACTTTTTTTTGTGGGTATTAGATTATTCAAGCCGACCGTTTTCTTTATAAATACAATGCACCCTCCTAAAAGCCTAAAACTCATCTGAAGATATAGGCTTTCAGACAAATACATACCTCAACAATGACACATTTGTTGATTGGAGACAAGGGAGTGAAAAAAATCACAACCGAAAACTGGGACGGACCCACCAAACTAGTCGACAGGGGGCTGATGTAACGTAAATTGGTGACTGTCACCCCCGTCTGGAGACAAAGCCAGGAGAGCTCCTATTCCCATATAATGGCCGAGAAGAGGAGGATATTTGCATGCTCGTAACAATATGACTTATTAGCCTGTCTTTGTCAGTGCCCCCTAGTTCTTCCATGGGCTACCCTTCCTTGATTCCACTTTCTCCCTTATGCGGTCTGGTTTTTTTTGGTTTTTTTTTTTACCTGGTTGGATGTCTATAATCGGATATACTGTTTGTTTTTGTAGCTGACATCTTGGTCGTTGGATTGTTATAATGGCTACTATCCCTAAGGATACTGATTAAATACATTTGAATCCTTGGAAAGACATCTTGTCTCCATTGTCCAAAGCTGGATTTACCATTCAAATTTATTCATAAAATTCATCTTAAACAACACAAATAGTAGAACAATAAATACATTTATAAATTACAAAAATAATGAATATGAGTTATATTAATGTCTTAGGGCTGATTTTTCTAGTTTATGGAAAGTTTACTTGTTTGGAGGTAAAGTATTTTTAGGTAGTTGTTAAATGGTTCATTAATACGAATTGTAAACGAAGAAGGACGTTAACGGAAACGGAATATCTGCCAGTACTTGAAACATTTTTTTTGTCCGCCAAATATTTTCAAATCGTTATAATAAAGCAGAGTCAAATTGATATAAAATACTATTTTTGTAGTAATTTAAAAAAATATATGTACATTTTATACCATTCCTCTTGGACCATAAAAATTAGAAAATAAAAAATTTCGTCAAGACTAGGGATTGATGGTGTACTAACCATAAGCCTATTGTTTTCAGTCAATAATGTATTAATACCTACTCCAATCAGTCACTTTCAGAACAAACTTTATCTGGTTAGAATTAATAATTTTAGTTATTGAGGTAGATCATCTAATTATGACAACAACCAAATAAGGCCCAAAAAGGCCATTCTGGTTACGAAGAAAAAATAAAATAAAATAATGATAATCTTAAATATTTTTTATACAAATTCATTTCCCCATTTTGAGGGCTTTAGAATTTTATTATTGGTTTATCGATTTCAAAGTCCTTTTATTCTTAACCTGTCGTCATAGTCATTTATAATTTTTATACGATGTATAAATATTTATATTTATATAAATATAATATGCCTACATAAATACAACGTCAATCTTTATACTAGCCAATTTCTAATATTTTTCTTAATAAGGTTTAATTGAATATATCTTAATTCCAGAGAGAGAAAAACTTTATTCAAAAATTTATTGTACTGTCTAACTCCATTGGATTGCTAAATACACAGTATACTGATATCTAGCTAAACAATTTTTTTCAATTCCTATAATGTATAAGCATAGTACATAATATTTATAATATATAATAATGATATATGATTTTTTGTTTTATTTTTTCTATGTTTTTTTAAATATTGTTTATAAATAAAAAATGATCCATCTGCAGTTTAGAATAACAACCCCTTTAAAAAGTCATTTGTGATCCTTTCTTCAATTTTTTGGCAATATATTCCAGGACTTTTTGCTCTTGTTATATATGTATCTATTTTAGGTAATTTTAACTAAGTTTAATTGAATATATTTGATTGTTAATTTAAGTTAAAAATTGTTTCATTTGAATTTTAGGATATTAATCCTAATTATATTAGATATCAGCTCCCTTTAAAAATTCACGTGTGTTCCAATTTTCCGCTTGTTTGCAATATATATATATATATTTTTGGCTTTTATTATTATGTATATTTATTTGAGTTATTTTTAATTAACTTATTAATAATATTATAAATAAATACAAGATCCATAAGTCAGCTAACTACCAAGTTACACAGAACGGATTTAAAAACTAGTGTCGCCATGATACACGATAAACATAAATATTTATATCCCACCCCCTTCTTAAAAGGAGAGGACACTGTATCAAAAAATACACTGTGGAGGTGTTTATAGCCAGAGTTTGTTTTGTCAAGGACCTATAACCGGCTACATATTTGTAGGGGAAGCGAAGAGGGAGCTTGTTAGGTATCCTTTGACCGAGTCCTGCAGGACACTAACGGATTTCCTGACCTCACTACAAAGGATACTACCTCCCCTCGCAAGGAATAAAAAGATTTTCTCAATTGAAAACCTATCAGAGTCCGGCCGCACTATTATCGACTTCCTTTTGTGCCCAAAGCGGTTCTCTCTCTGTTCGTCCCCATGTCCAAAAGTTCATCTTGGAGTTGACATATTTTGACATCCCCTGAAATAACTAGCTTGTAAATCATTGTATTCAGTTTTTAAAGTTTTAAGCGTATAAATGTTTATTTCATTCATTGAAATATATATTGATGGTCAATCTCATAAACATTAGTGCAAATTTTATATTTTTGAGCACCCTGTAAACAAATTTGTTTTTTCTATTCTCAGGAACCTTCAGCTTTTGGGTTAATACTTTAGGTTCTTTAAAAATCTCCAACATAGAAATTTACTCGTGGTGAAAATATGGAGTGCTATAATTATGAAACAAACAGTTTTAATTTCTTCTCACGTTTTGCCCTAATTTTGAGATCTTCATCAAGACTAATAAAAACATAATAAAAAAGTTTTAATAATATGTTTTGAATTATATTAAAAATAAAGTATTATTAATACAAATTTAAGTATGAATGCAGTACTATGAAACAAAGTAATCATACTGGAAAAAATGAATGATGTCAATATAATGGTAATCACGAGTGATCATGATGGCATTAATTGTTTTTAATAGCAGCAATAAAGCATCCAAACAGGACACATAGCCGCTAACAAGTATATGATTGGACGAGAACCTGTGAGACATGACTTACGACCCGTTATCCATTGAGTTGAGGTCACAGCGGTTTGTCGAGCTGTCAAGTTGAAGACCAGCCCTGCCATCTTCATCTGGACATTAGCATACGTCAGCGGGCACAATACACCAATTAGTGTCTGTTGTGTACACTGATCCAGCCCTCAAGTCTTTGTCTTATCTACCTGGAGAGGGTGAGTCCTCCGAATTAGCATAACCGCGGTCTGGTGAGACTTGACTTGAGCATCAACTGTCAAGTATGTTCAACGGAAAAAAATATTCAATGGTAGGTATACAGCCGCATTTGTAACCGCTCCATAAAATTAAAATGGTGTGCAAGGGAAATTTAATGCGAGGACAAGAAAAAAAAAAAAAAAAAAAATATATATATATATATATATATACGCACAAGAAAAAAAATATGGGATGAAAATAGCTCGTTGTTAAACAATGTAATAACTACAGCTGCACTTTCATAACTTCAACTATTCATTCATATTAATTATTACTGCTTATATTAAAATTTTATTGAAAATGAACATAATTATAATTTCCGCAAGCTTCTGATTCAATTGAAACGTTTTTGATCAATCTTTTTATTGTTTTTGTGTATTGATTGAATACTGAAATCTCGAAAAATCTGAAGCTAAGGGTGTACAATGCCATGATAAAATCAGCTCTGATTTACGGCTACGAGACCTGTAACAGGTACCCTAGAAAGCAGAATCGAAAGAATTGAACGGAAAGTCCTCCATGCAATTACAAGAGCGATCTGGGATGAGAGGCTTAACATATGGAGGAAAAGAACCAAGAGTGAACTGCTTGCAGAGACTTGTCAGTCAATATCTCATGATATGAAGGCAAGGAGGTTAAGATGAGCGTGACTTGAGACTCGAAGCAATCCATCAGGACTTCTTTACACAAAAATGAATTCCAATATAGTTGGAGACCAAAAACCAGATAGATAGACAGATTCAATAAAGATGAAAAAAAAAAAAAATAGCTGCATGCAGCAAACTGGAAAGCAGTTGCCCAAGACAGGATGGTAAGCTTAGAAAATGATGGTTCGGGTGGCCAAAGACCTACAAGCTCTGTAGAGTCAACAGGAAAAAAATCTTATTACAACAAAGATGTCCTGCCCAACTTAATTGGGGTGCTAGCTACACAGCATACTTATTCTAATCTAATCGGACAATCCAATTATATTTTTTTTTATCTTATAATACATAGGGCTAACGAGTAAACAAGTATCAGTATATAATAATAGAACATAATTTGATCTTCAGTAAATAAATTGCTGAATTCGACCTCCGACAAAAATGCTCACTAACAGCTAACAGGATTAACACTAACATGATGGATACTTGCATAGTCACAAAACCATCGGTTCATACCAACAATGTTATTAGTTAACAAAAAATTCAATATTTTTTCCGTAAAAGAATGTGTGATTTCGTTTATTAAAGTGATATGGTTCACTTTTATAATTTTTACCTGATGATTTCAAAAAAAGAGTTTTGTCGGCAGACTAATTGCAAAAATTAGCTATATGTGAAACTAATAGCTAAAATTGTCATGGATATGATATTTATTTATCAATGGTTCATTCATGAATAAGGGTCGTATACATGGTAATTCTAGCTAGCAAGAGGAAAAGAGAAATAAGGCAGTTTTCTCACCCCAATTTTTTTTTACTTTGATTATAACTATGTATAATTTTTAGTCAAAATTGATGAGTCTGCCAAGTATAGGTAGGGTGTATAAAAAATAGTGGCTGTTTGAAATCGATAAAAAAAATTAATTTTTCATTCGGAGCTCTATATCTTAAAAAGTAGGAACAACTCAAGAAAACCTAAGAGAACATCATTTAAAGATGAGCAAATTTTCTAAAATATGAGCCCTAAAAGAGATATTTACGTTCAATAGTTTTCGAGATATAGCTTTTTAAAAAGCAACATTTGATAAAAATTTTGTATGGGACGTACTGAAAAATCAGTAGTTAGTGAATTTATTTTGAAAAATCTATATCTCAAAAACCATTTGACGTACAGATGTCTATTAGCACTCAAATTGAAGCTGGTTTAATGAGTTATAATGTAGTTTATGATGTTTATCTTCGTAGGAGTAATAGTTTACATGAAATTTACTAAATTAAATTGATTTATAGTTGTTCGGACAAATTTTCATTTACCGAATTTATATTCATATGTGAATATCATAAAAATTACTATCCCTACGAAGATAAGTGTCATAAACTACTTTATAGTAAGTTAAATTTCCTTTATTTTGAGTGTTAGCAGACATATGTGCGTCTTATGGATCTAGAGATATATTTTTTCTAAAATCCAACATTTTATAGGAACAACTAGAAATTAACATTTTGTGAGTTTATTTTTCAAATGTCATAAAAACTATTACGCCTACAAAGATAAACATTATTAAGTATTTTATTGTAAATTTAACTAATTTTAATTTGAGCGCTGGCAGACATCAGTACGTCCAATTGTTTCTGAAATGAAGTTATTCATAAATCAAATTTATTGTCCGCACAACTATAAATCAATTTATTTTAGCAAATATCATGAAAACTACTATTCCTACGAAGGTAAAGATCATAATCTTCTTTATAGTCCATTAAACTAGCTTTAATTTGAGTGCTAATAGACATATGTACGTCACATAGTTCCTGAGATATAGATTTCTCAAAATAAATTAACTAACTACTAATCTTTCAGTATATTTTTAAGAAATTTTGCTTTTTAAAAAGCTATATCTCGAGAACTATTGGACGTAAATAGCTTTTTTAGGGCTGATATTTCAGCAAATTTACTCTTCTTTAAATAATGTTCTCTTAGATTTTCTAGTGTTATTGGTAGTTTTAAAGATATAGAGCTCCAAATAAAAAATTAATTATTGTTAACGTTTTGACACTGCTACCATTTTTTAATCTTCTTACCTATACTTGGTAGACTCATCAATACTGACTAGTAACCTGAACCATTGATGAATTTAAGATGTCGTAAAGTATCTTTTGTAAAAATTCTCTTAGGTTTTTATTTATTCAATATTCACATCCCGAAACACTTTATAAGCAAACGTTATTTTTTTTACGACGGTAACTGACATCGCAGACGTCACTCTCGTGTCAGGATCAAACTTCGGAACAAAGGTAGGGTGAAAAGTTCAGAAATCTTGTCACCTCCCCTACCTGGAACAGTTTCACATATTAATGAAGATCGTGTCCCAAACGAGTTCCACATAATCGGGAGGAGTAGGAGTTAGGACAAGTTGGAAAAAGTTGTGACGGTTGTCGAAACAAAGACCCCTCCCACCGGACACGAAGAGGAGACGATGAAGACGAGATAAGACAATGGATCGGGGGTGAGAGGCACAATAGCGTTAATCGAGGGAGCCAACGAGAAGGTCCTGTCTTGTGGGAATCCCGTCCTTTATGTCAAAACATCTCCTTCAGGACCTTGATACGTTAGGATCAACGGTAACCCCTTTGGATTTCGGTCCACTGAGGAAGGGGGTGAGGCCTGTTGTCCATAGTTTATTAGGACTCCACCAATGATTTTTCAATCCTGCATATTGCTCGATATTAATAATAAAAATTTTATTAAGTAATATTATTCAATCAAAACCAATTGAATACAATTTAATTTTTTTAATACTCTTTTATTTTCATTTAACTCTATAAATGAAATCTGAAAATTTTTAATTTAAACTTTCTCCCATTTGGAAGAAGATAGTTGACCGTATGAAGTAGATTCTAGGAAGATAGCCCGGTCGGCGGTCAATAAAGGGATCAAAATAGTAAAAGAAAACTATTTATTGTTAACGAATGTTTCGCACCACTTTGCAGGGCTAAATGAAAAGACAAGGAATATAAAAATACCTTGTCCGCTCTGTTTCAACCTGGCAGGTGATTGATTCCCTCTAATGCTTATTTTTTATTTTCATCAATTTTCTTAAAATCTCCCTTTTACATATTACTATACCTCACCTATTTCATATTTCTGGTATTTGGTGGGGGGAACAAGTCCGCCAAGTTGGCTTGTGGGTACTTTTTGCCAACCCCTGACGGCTATCTAGGTTGCCTTCGCATACTAACCAAGGTGGGGAGTGTCAAGATTCATTCCTCGGAACCGCTGAAAAATGAATGTTTATCTGCCCCAGTTGGGAATCGAACCCACAACGTTCCGAACCGAGCGTACTAGGACCTGCGCCCCAACCCGCACGGCCGTTACGTCCCTCCATTTCATATTTACTTCACCAATCTGTTCTATTTTCTACCCTTACCTCCTTACGATACTTATACCTGTTCTTAATGAGTATTCACTTACAATTTATTAGTCTAAAACTGTATTTAGAAATTTTATCACACCAGGTTATATTTATTAGTTAGTATCTTATTTCCAGTCCACCTATATGTATACTTCATTATATTGTTATTATATTTCTTTTTTATATACTTTAAACAAGGTTTAAACTTTAGAAATCGAGCAATTGTTTTAAAATGTTTTTTTTTGTAAACATTTTTAATATTTATTTTTTCATAAATCAGTTAATTTTTATATCTATTTATTTTATTTTTTTAATGTATAGTTATATATCTATCACTACTTTTATCAATTATTCTATATGAAAAAAAAGGGCGGAGGATAGAAAAGGAAGAATGAGAAAAAAAAGAAGGGATTAACAAAAAAAAATTAATTAAGTATAGAAAGAAGAAAAAAAAATTATATTCTATCATATTATATATTGTTACTTTTTATGCTTATTATAAGATTCAAAAATATCTGTCCGATTGAATTAGAATAAGTATGTTGTGTAGCTAGCAACCCAATTAAGTTGGGCAGCTCATTTTAGATGTTGTTAATAAAGTTTTTCACTTGTAATGTTTGTATCTTGTCATTCATTTAGCCTTGACAAAGTCCTGCAAAGTTGGGCGAAACGTTGGTTAACAATAAATAGTTTTTTTTTCTATTTTAATATCTTTATTGACCACCAACCGGATTATCTGCCTACAATTCTCCCATTTGCTTTTAACTAAATATTCCGTTGCAGATTCATTTTAATGAATTTTCTTAACTCAAGAGCTATACAATTAAATAGGTAATGATTCAAGTTTAAATCTATTAAACCTAATAATATATCTTTTTTTTTTTTTAAATGGATAATCTATATATTTTGTATCTATGACAATCAAAACAATCATAGAAATAATTGAGCTGAAGTTTCCTATTCGTATTTTTTTAATAATAATAAACAAATTAATGTTAATGTGATATACTTACTCTTATATTAATTAGCTATCCTCCGTCTTATTTTATGTTAGATTTTTTAATCCTTTCTCGGCCCCATTACGTAACGAATTGTGGTTTCCGTTCCTGACCAGATGTTCCTAGGATCCACAACACACTGACGTTTTCCAATACTAAGGGATGCACTTGTAAAGAGAAAACTTTGGATTTCCATTCCCTTGCTTATTTGAAAATTTTAAACGAGTTCTCTTTTTGAAAAGAATCGACGCAGTTATCGGTCTGTTCTGATAAGACCCCAGTAATTAGTGACCTGTAGTAAAAGGTTTGCTCCCTTCACTCCATTCTTCATTATAAAACTTTTCAAAGTCCTTTTTTTTTCTTTTTTTTTTTTTTAATTTCCAATAAACATTTACTAATAACTTGAATTGGAAATAATCATTACGGACAGTCAAACGTTAATAACGTCGTACTTCAATATTCATAATCTAAATGAAATACAGTCATTATTAAGTTGGAAATAAAAATGTATTGAAAGAAATGAATTTCTTTCATGTTAATTAGCTTTTTTTTATACAAGGCTAGGCAAATTAATTTTTTAATTTAGATTCAAACCTAAACACAAACATTTTATTTTATTATATACCAAAAATGGAATCGAAATTGTAATTTAACGTGCATTTTTTATATTAGAACCGAAAAACTTATATTTTATGCTTCCATAAGTGTATTTAAAGATAATACTGATTTTAATAATTAGTAGTAATTTCCAAATTTTGTTTTTTGCTTTGTCCAAAATCATTAAGATTTTTTCCTGGTTGGAATTGATCATTTTTCATCCACACACCTTAGAGGTTTTCTTAACGCTATATCACATAGTAAGTAAAATAATTGTTAATAGCATAATATAAATATTTAATTGGAAATGGAAAAACAAATTTGCGATTCATTTACCATATTGCATAAAGGCGGAGGATTTCTTCCTTAAGATGGGAAATAAGCGTAAGATGTGTGCAAAGAAAGGAGCAAAATTAGTGAGATTAAAAGTCTAATGTATTTTATTGGTAGTTTAACAAAGGAAGATGTAAGGTATTCAGTTTGCAGTCATGATTTCGTCCTATCATTCACTGAAATCAAACTGACAAATTTTAATACGAAGTAATTATAACCGCAACAAAAAATGCTGGATACAATATTAATTGATACTTCTACGAGGAATAAATATTTGAGGAATATCACGGGTACGTAACTCCATTTTTCCTCCACTTCTGGTTTTACTGAAATAGGAGTAAACTCATTCGAATTAGCTCAACAAAATTTACATTCTACGATACTGCAATCAACTTGAGTTGCACACAAATGTGTCAGTTTATCGACAAATTGGTGGGTTTACCTAGGGTGTATTCAATTTTCTGAGTATTTTGGAAGGTTAAGTAGAGTGGTTACATTCTCTGTATCCTATCTGTCAAAGATTTTGCTAAATCCAGAATTTTCCCAAAATAAATTTTGATTAAAAGAAAACGATTTTTTTAGAACTTCAAATGCCAAGTTATGCAATCTACAGAATGTTGGGGGGGAGGGGGGTAATTATTAATATGACTTATAAAACTCAGTTTCCCACAAATGTTGGTTGATTCACTATGGGTCATGTCTGCATCCTATATGTCTGATGTCGGTCAATTGTCCAATTTGTGGGTGAATAACAAATTTTACCGGGGTCAAGGGGGGGGATTGTAGAATGGAAATTTTGGGGTACTAAGTCGATTAATTTTACCCCTAGTCCTATAAAACCAAGTGAGAAAATATCCAAAAACAAAGAGTGGGTGCCCCCGACATATATCAAACATTTATTCATTCAAAAATGCCGATTAATACTTTATCCATAAGTCTGTATAGTTTGTTAGGAAGCTTTATCCATTAGAAGGACCTAATATTGTTATTAAAAAAATAAATGGAATTGAACTTCTTTTTTTCAACAAATGACATTGATTATGGAACTCAAACTACTGCCAGTTTATCTTTGCAAAGTGTTGATATCTGGGATCCCCAGCAAAATCGCACCTTACTAGCAATCGGTAAATATTACAATACGTTAAGAAAAAAAAACTGTCAACCAAAGTTTGTCATTCTACGTAGAAATTTTATTTTATTTTACTTTTAGGTTCAATTATTATTTTTAGTTTACGTGGATAAGATGGTGGGGTGGTGCGGTCAGCAAAAAAATACAAATAAACAAAAAATTCGTGCCTGATGTTTCGACCTGAATTTCAGCTCTTCATCAAAGAAGCTTCGGCAGAGATTTTGGCTAAGTTAAATTCAATCAATCAGTTTAGCCAGAATCCCTGATGAAGACCTGAAATGCAGGTTGAAACGTTGGCACGAATAAATAATTTTTTGTTTATTTGTTGTTGTTTTTTTTGCTAACCGAACCCCTTGACCATCTTTACCACCGATCAATCATCTACACCTCATTTTTAATTTATATTCCATGTGGATGAATATTCTTTTGAAAATTCAAGGTTTGTTTCTTTTTAATTCACTTTTCCGTACCTTTCTTCATCTATTTCCCCCCAAAAAGATAATATTATTTTCGATATAATAACAGGTATAACAGTCCGTCCCCTGTTTAGGTTAACTCTCTCGTTGCCCTAATTTGACACTCTTGGACAACTCGCCCCTGGCCAATCAGAATATGACAAACCTCTGAGATAGGGTTCAGAAGTGAGATGGGGTCTGGAACTATAAATGGAGGAAACGATATCGACTCTGGAGTTATGATAAAGCCGTGGCCAGCGTTGGCAGGTCATTACCGTGGCCGCCAGGTAATGGAAGTTGAGACTGGACAAAGCCGCAGGTCCTGTCGGCGGCACCCGATCTATAGTAGGCCCTCTGGAGTAGACCGCTGCTTCTGGTCAGCTATATCTTGTGTCGCTCTGTAGCCCTTGTGCTACCGTTTCTATTATTATTATGAAACTGTTGAATGAGTTCTAAATTACGGTATGATCTGGTTATGGGACCTTGTTCTCCTTAATATAGTCGTTCAAAGGAGTGAGCCAAATGTTGGGAAATCGAGATGTGATATGGTGGCAAGGTATTGACAAGAAGTAATTATTAATATCCGAAATATATTTCCCCAAAACAAGGAATACTTTTGTAGCATAACCATCAAAGGCTGCGATTGAAAAACCAGGTAGTGATAAAACTATAAGTATTAGTCAACTTTTAAAATTGTCTCGTTGGGTGTAATGAAAATATCTTCCTCGTTAATGACCTTTATTTAGAATTCATTAATTGAATCACAACATTATAAGGCCATCGCCAATACGTGATAAAAAAAAAATATTAGAAGACTTTCTAAGACAAATTGAATCAATGCTGCTTCATCAGACCATAACAATCCTACTGAAGATGGGATGATAGTCCCGAAATGTTGTGATTAAATAATGAGTTCTCAATAAAGGACATTTGACAAGGAAGATATATTCACTTCATTAACTACCTAATATAAAAATCTTCTAGTCATTGAACCTAAAGTATAAGTTAAAATTGTCTCAGCGGCAACTTCATAGTAACCGTCAGGGTTTGGCAAACTTGCCTGACTAGCAACCCCACCAGTGGTAAATACCAATAACTAGTTAAAATTGTTTATATATTTTTTTAGGCAATCCACAGCGGAAGTTATATTTGCCTAGTTATCTACAGGTGACTAACCTATTCTAACCATGGTGGGGGACCGACTTTTTATTTTGTGGGACCTCTACTCAATGAAAAAAAGTCAACGCCCCTAAGCTAAGGCCGGATTCGAAACGGCGCCGACCGCAGATCTCATAACGATAGACCTAGGCCTAACCATCTGAGCTACAGACGTCCAAAGTTATATATTTCTTTTTTCATTCAACGTTCGTGCGCTGATTTGAAAAGGATTTTACGAGCAATAGACAGTCTCTGACTAGGATGTTAGAGGAATCCAACGTAATTGTGTTAATGAATGTTTTGATTAATATTTAAATGCCCATCGTCATCCTCCGCTTGCCCGATGTTTCTCCTATTATGAAATTGTCTAATGAAAAGTATAGAGAAGTGATTCCACTTTTAAACTTGAAAAAATAACTTATGGTTACAAGCATTTGGGTCCCCAGAACTCGCTAAAAACCAAATATGAAGAATCAAACATCTACGTTCGTTCTCTTATTTTTATTACACCAGAAATTTACTCGTCTTTATTTCTTATTTCGTAGTTCTTTCATCCTTCTCTAAGTTTTCAATTTCAATTGCCTGGATGGTTCCATTTCAATTGAATTAATTTATTGCTGGCTCCATGATTCCGGCTCGTATAGATATCTGAATTCTCCATTCGACTTATCCTCCATTGCGATAAATATTCTTCAGCAAATAACATTTTCAAAAACTTCTGGTTTTGTTCTCTTAACAAGGGCGCTCAAGTCACACAATCTAGAACGGAATGCAGCATGCAATGCAATAGATTTTTAAATTTTTTGGACTATTTCTAATTTTTGGATTGAAAAATAACATAGCAAGAATAACAAACAAATGTTCCACCGTTGATTCAGTTTTTATTGCTACTTAAATTTCGTTTCACTTATATGGTCAAGCAATAAGATATCAATTTCTATTCTGATAAAAACCTGTACCTCTTAATATCTATATTTCTAATATTTTCACCGTTTTTCTAATATCATCTTCTTACTATATTTCAAACCAATTACCAATCAGAACATAAATATTTAAAAACAGCTAAAAATACCATTCAATACAATTTAAATACTAAGTCCAAATTTCTAGTTTTTCAAATTTATTTATATTTCTATACTTAATCTTTTCACTTTTTTGATACAGGTTATTATTGTTTAAATAAAATATATTTTATACAATTTAAGTTTAAAAAAAAAACTATGTCTCTTTACGTCCAACGTTTCAGCCAAATCGGCCATCCTCAAGAACAATCTTAAATACAAATTTAGAACCACACCAATTTTAAAAAAGCCTGCATAGTGTTGTAAAATTGATGTGGTTCTATATTTTTATTTAAAATTGTCCTAGTGGAATTGGCCGATTAGTTGGACTTATAAAGCAGTAGATTAGTTTGAGACTTAATTGGATAAAATTTATTTTATTAATATATTATTTATTATTTTTTTATTCACTTGGATTTATATTAATGTTTCCTCTTATGGTTTCATTACAATTAGTAGAAAAAAAATATTTAGAAAAATAATACAACTTCTTTTATTTCGACGAAACTTAATTATTTTTTGTGCATTTCTTTCAAAATATCTTAATCCGAACGTTACTATAACCCTATTGTTGACAAGGACACATTTGGTGCTATCACTTTGTTGAATGTTCAAATCTCCTGAATATATTACCAAAATCGATCGTTTTAATCCTTATCTATTAGGTGTTACCGTTGATATGACGAGTCTATTCCAACTCACATGAATTTGGAAATTTAAACATTTAGGTAAGTTAGCATTGATTAAGATCAAAGAAAACCTGTCGATATTGAGAATTAAAGTGAATAAACAGCTTGGTTTATATTTTTGTTCGTCTTATTTTTTTTATTTTTTTTTTTTTACTTTAAAAAATTCTTAAATTCCAACAAATCCCATCAAATCACCTTTAACCTTCGTCGTAAACCTACTGACTGCCCTACAGTTTCATTTAATGATGTTACTCTTACCCCTGTCGAACAGATCTGCTACCTTAGACTACATTTGGACAAGCGATTAACCTGGAATCCTCACACCAGACTGAAAAGACAGGAAACTGCACGTCGATTTCGACTATTACAGCACTTACTAGACAAACGGTCTGAACTTCCAACCCATTAAAAAAGATTGATCTACATGACTGTAATAAGGCCAATCTGGACATATGGAGTTGAGCTTTGGGGCTCCACTAAACCTTCGAATTCCTCTCGTATTCAATCCTTACAATCCAAAATCCTTCGTAAAATCCTCAATGCTCCTTACTTTGTCACAAATAAAATCATACATAAAGACCTTAATGTTTCCTATGTAACCGACCTAGCCCGAACCAGATATCACTCCTTCCATTATAAACTCTCTAACCACTCAAACCCCCTAGTTTCTAATCTTGCATCCTCTTCCATTCCTGACAATACTCCAAGGCGCCTGAAAAGAAGATGGCCACGAGACCAGCTAATGTAAAATGTCATTAGAGTGCTAGCAATGGGTAGTTTCTCTACACGCCTGTAACACTCCAATTTAACTTAGATCAGATTTACTAAATGTATTAGTTGTACAGTTGTAAATAGCAATAAATAAAAAAAAAAAATTCTTATTGTCATAAAATCGATTTAATAATAAAGGTGACGCTGATTAAAGACAAAAGATGTTAGAGAGCACCTTTCTATAAAATGTATTAGGCTATGCCATTAATTTCTCCAAATACCTTTAATTTAAAGTAAAGAGGAAGAAAATAGGATAAAATTATTATTATTTTTTTTATTCACTGTTTGTTGCGATATGAATAGTGCTGTGAGAAGAAGAGTGAATTTTTTTTTTTACAATTGGAAATTTCATTATTTTATAGACAATGCTACTCCTACTTTAATTTCTTGGTTAGTTGTAATAACCAATAAAACTAATTCCTGATATATTTATTTCCCTAACTGAAAATTAAACTTTCTCTCTCGAATCGAACAGAAACTCGCTTATAAGCTGATATTGAGAAACTACACATAGTAGTCACAACTACGGGCTAGATTAAACTCAGTGATCGTCGTTGAAATCCGAACACCTTACATGTACACCATTCTCTATTTTCGGCATTTTAGAAATCACTGACGATAAAAAAAATAAAGCAAACGCCGCCCCCGAGCGACTGTTACGATTCTGTCATCCAGGCCCCAGCTACGTGACTATCATAATAGCGGTGAGGATCGGTCCTGTTCCACGAAGTTATCTGTTTCGGATTCATTGTCGGGCCGCAGGATGAGTCCTAGACCTAAATGCCCACTGTCAGCCTGATATTAATGGCGGAGTATTGTTCCTCCAACTTCTGATACTTCACACCAAAAGGTAACGTGACTTCGACGTCGTTTCGGAGGCGTACCTGAGGCAAAAGACACAATATGACCATAGATGGCAGAAACCGATGCAGTGAATGAAGACATACATTTTTTCCAACTGCTAAAGAATGTCTCCTCCTTTTGGGCCAGTAGTTCTCGAGTAAGGTAGCAAACAACGCTAAAGGTTATTAAAATGTAACTGCTTCCTTCCGTCACAGAACTCCTCGCCAGGGCTGTTATGCTGCCATAAAATATTCATAAAACGAGGGTTAGTAGAATGCTGTGGCGTATCCTCATTTGCTTTCTGTCTACACGGGCCCTTCCACCAGGGTCAGAATATCCTTTTGTTCAAGAAGAGTAAACATTTTGGGGGCTAATATCATCAGTTAAGTTTACGATAGTGATATGATAACAATATCTGTCATTTATTCGCGATTGAAATTTTTTCCTACAATGATTTAGGCTACAATCGCTGCAAAAAAAAATACTATTGTTCAATTGTTAAATTCACATTACTATTTTTATATTTATTGATTCTCTGATCTAATTATCGATTATGTAAAACGAAGTCAAAATAAATTAATTAAGGAAATATGCTGGTCATTTCCTGCAAATTATAAATAATATTAAATTTTTAAAACTAAAATAATCAAAATTATTCCATTTCTTGAATTTAATTACATATTAAATTCGTATTAAATTTACTTATTCAATTTCTAACTATTAAATACAACTCTGGGCAGTGCGATGATCCTTGATTCAACACCATTCATAAATTTGTTGAAGTTAGCCCCTGTTATTTTTAGTTATTCAGCAGGCCACCCTTGGGAAATCGTGAAAAAATGAAAACGTCAATTAATTTTTTCCTTTTTTTTTAAAAAAATGTTCTCCGCTTTCTACATCCCCCGGGTGCTTCTAATTTCTCGAGCAAACACGGAGGACCAGAGAGTGTAGACAAGGCCTGATTGCGGGGAAAACATTCATGAAAAATTCCGATCGGGAGCTTGCCTCTGTCCCACGTCAATCATGGCAACCACTATACCAAATTATTCCAAAACTTTCTGCTCGTTACCGTTGAAAATATCGTTGTCGCAATGGTTCACGGACTTTCAATTTTAAACGGAATATTGATGAAATATATTTACGACACTGAAAACGCATATCGACTGGTTATTATCAACATCAAAAACATATGATGAAAATAAAAATAACAGACATGAGCTTTGGTCCCCTGAAACATTTTCTTGCACGAATGATGATTTGTCAAGATTTGTTTTGATGTCCTATCCAATGTTTCGTTTCCGTACTAATTGGTCCATGGTATTCTTATTGTGAGTTACTGTTTCTGGAAGAATTTTAATAATACTAAACTAATGCAGATCGTTTGATCTATTGTGAGAAAATAGTCCGGTTGGCGTTAAAGAAAGGAGCACAAAAGCGGGAAAAAATATTTATTAACAACAAATGTTTAGTTCCTGCTGGACTTATTGGGTACGAGGGAGGAGGGTAACATCACCCATTAGTATCGCCATATTTTACAATAATTAAGCATTGTATAATATCGTAATTTAATTTCTCAGGTATCATAGGGGTAATGAATAGTGAAAGAATAATTAATACAAGTAGTAACAAATATGATATATTTTATTTATTTATTGAAATTCACTATAATCAACTATAAAAAAAAAATACAATAAGTAAATATGATAAATGATTTAAAATATATGATAATCTTGGGAAGGAACCATCCAATGGTGGTATTTCAATCATTGCTTTAAATCAGAAAATTCCGTGGGCATCTAATCATTAAATTATGATTATTAATTCTAAATTAAAATTTAATAGTGAAATTAGAGTAACGAAATAGTGTTTTCTATTCCTTAGTCCAGTAGTACATTTGCAATTCTATCACCTATTACTATAATTTTTATTAGTTAGTATTTTATATCATTTTCATATCAGTGTTTTATACATCATCTTTTATACAACTTTGTATGTACATCCTCAGTCTTAACATATTTTAATAATCTTTCTCGTTTAATTTATTTTATCATTTTAAC
Source organism: Halyomorpha halys (assembly GCF_000696795.3). Classification (NCBI taxonomy): domain Eukaryota; kingdom Metazoa; phylum Arthropoda; class Insecta; order Hemiptera; family Pentatomidae; genus Halyomorpha; species Halyomorpha halys. Next base: position 231,829 of record NW_027114049.1, read on the forward strand.
ACCATTCAATGATATAATTCAAGAGAATCATTTAATCCTTTAATAAATCCTAGTTGTTATAAGGGATAAATAATTAGAATTTTTAGATGATTACTCATAGATGGAGGTGACGTTTCCTCTTCTACCAAAACCCTTATAGACAAGAAGAAATTTAATAGATAGAGGAAAATTTAAATAATAAGACTCCATGCTCAGTCAAATAAAGAAAGAAATTTCTCAAAAATAAAAAATTCAGATTTGCTCTTGAAAATTTGATTACGATCTGTTATCCTCGGATAAAGTATTCCAATTTATCCCTTTCCTTTTAACTTGAAGTAGGTATTTGAAACAGCATTTCTTTATCTAACCAATTAAAAAAAAATCACTATTTAATAATTACTTACAAAAGAAAATCTTGAGATATGAGAAATAACACAGTTTCAGAGTACATTTTTTCCTTCAGCTCGTGAGGAACATGCAACCATAAAAAAATAAATAAATACAAATGTTGAATAAAAAAAAAAAAATAAATTGTTTTACATAACATTATAGTGCTGAAAATTCCTACAGTCTTACCATACTTGGCAATGATCGTAGCTTGTTTTATTTAGTCCTGACGAACCCCTGCAACATGGGGCGAAAGGTTTGTGTATTATTAATAATTTTTCTACTATTTTTAGTAACCTTTTTTAACTTCCACCCAATAAACCAAAAGTTTTCCAAATTTAGTTGTTTTTTTTTCTAAATTTTTTTTTTAATCTTGTTTTTGTTTTATTTTAAATTAATATATAAGCATTCAAAAGTACAACAGGCTCATCTGGAGCCCATTCTCGTTCACTAAGAACGGAGGAGGAAGCTTAAAAGATTGGAGTTACCTTCATAAACGCTCAATATATTTTTTTATTTATATCATATATTTTTGTTGCTTAAATTCTGTGTTATTTTGAGCGTTTTTTTTTTTTTTTCATAACCTCCTTTATTCTTATATTTGGTTAACACATACATGCCTATTACAAAATATATGTGTATCAATATCTCACTGATATACATATATCTTGTAATATGTATGTATGTATTAAACAAGTATAAGAATAAAGGAAGTTACGAAAAAAAAAAAATAAATACTCAAAATAACACAAAACTTAAGCAACAATAATATATAGACAGGACTAAATGCTCAATCACTCTTCAATTGCAATTAATAACCATTATTTAACGTTAAACAGTTAAACTATAAAATATAATACTTTAAAAGAAATAAAATTTAGTTCATACTCAGCGGCTTAGTATCCATCATTTCGCATTTCACAGTTTCTGTTGCTCATGAAATTTCAGGATAATATCACAGCTGTCCCTAACATTCTACATTCTACGCGGAAAACTAGGAGGAGGCAAACTCGGTTTTGAGTTCCTCAGACTGAATATAAATATTGTATTTAGGAGGATATTATTTTGTCTACTTAATATTTCATTTAATTTATATACATTTGTAAATATGGTGTGAATGAGCTCTTGTATATCTTTAACTAATATTTTATGTGTATGAATGTATATGATAGAATATGATATTATGCAATAAATGAAGAATAAAAAATTATTATGTTAATGAATGCATCAAACTTTAAGATTAATAGCCATAAATAAATTCTTACTCTTGTAATATAAATAAAACGAGAAATATGGAACTTAATTCCGTCAAATGATTGAAAATGTGTCGTTCTAATGTTTGGCACACTCTCACCCCTTTGATCTCGCACCCTCCGAACCCAATTACCACTTCCTAAGCTTGTTTCCTTGGAGGGACGGAGATATATTCGATTTTAATTCCTTCCGAGATAGACAAAGGGCCGATGTGGCGGGGCAAATTGAAAGTTAACACGCAACAATGAGAGGCCCAACTCCTCAGGGGTGGAAGCCCCTCCCTATAAAAGATAATAGGGAGGCCCGATAATTTCTGCTCCTGTCCCTGACACCAGCTTTCATCCCTTCTGAAGTCACACCGAAGCGAAATGTAATTTTAAGTTGGGGGTGGGGGCGGTGTTTAGAGCAGTTATGCGGGGGCGGTTGTGACTTTTGGCGCCCCATCCCTCCACTAAAGCGAATGTTTGAAGTTTTTTAATGAAAACACTTTGAGGTTCGGAGCGGGGTTGGGAGTCGTTTCGACGGAAAAATCTGCGCTTGGTTTATCAGCAATACCCTGCTTTCCTGGACGTCAGGGAAATGAAAACATGTCTTTATAAAACTTCCTATTACCTAACTGAACTTATCTATAATGCATGTCATATTTATTCTGGTTAGTTCTTTAGAAAATTTCAATAATCAAAGTATGTGCTATAGTTTTTAATTCTATTCGAGCCGTCGAGTGTATCAGTGGTGTAAGTCAAAACTGTAGTTTTAAAATTTTAGGGAAAAGTATAATTTTATCTACCAGAAGTAATAGTTTTTTCATTATTTTTGTTTAGGACTAGCTGACCAGGCAATGCTTCGCTATTGCTATATTTGAGGATACATAAAGATTTAATGAGCCCAATCGATTGTTTGTTATAAATAATTCTCTTTAGTTAAAATGAAATATTTACTAATAATTTATTATTATGGCTTGGAAACATAAATTGAACCAATACATGCTATAAGGAGCGGAACAGAAATTTTAATTAAATATAAATAACTTCAACATTACTCAACTAATCTACATTAAACATGGCAGTAGTTTAGGGTTTTATAAACTGCACCAAATCTATGTCTATATATATATTACGTATCGATTGCTGTACAATAACCGTGAAAAAAACGTATACTCTCTGAGCTACCAACCAAAAACTCTTAATTCTTTTTATCACTTTTTTCTACCTGAGAATTAGGTGACTTCAGTATCTTTAAAACTTCCCAGGGTGATAGGAGTCATTTTGAGAAAAACAGCACGTAAATCGGTCCAGTAATTCAAAAGTTTATTGAAAACAAAAATTCGACCATACCCTTTTATATATTATATTATTATAATTATAGATTATAATTATAATGTCTTGAAGTTAGAATGTAACAATTTTTATGACAAATCGAATTTTGTTCAAAACGTTTTTTTAAATCTTCTATAAAGCTAATTATTTTGTTGGTTTGTCTAACAGCTCAATGCCAACCTATTTACCGGTAGAATTATGGAATACGATAATGTAATGTTGAAACTTCAAACAAGAATGGTAGAATCTTTCGCTATTGCTCCAATGGAAAATTACATCATTTGGCTTGTCATATTCTTGCTTCAAGCACTTCAATCAAACTAATTTATACTAATATACTTATGATTGACCAAGTATTAGTGTTTATTCTATACTAAAACTTTTCTTAAGACATAGCATTACTTAAATATAAGGATATTTGATTGAAAACATTTTTAAATGATATGCTTTTTTCACTTGGCGAGATGAGAAGGAATGGAAGTGATACATTATGGAAGGGAGTTGAAGAAACTTTTCTTCGAAGGAACCTGAGGCATCTAAAAATTCTCATTTCCCTGTCTCCTTACAATTTCTCTTCCGGAGGTAGTCTTTAAATATTAATGTCTGTCGTATTGAAGATATGCTTTAGGCAGGGGCGGAAAAGTTAAAACTCCTCTCTCGTTTTTTTCCATTTCTTCGTATTCCCTTTCTTTATTCTCGACTCCTTTATTAAAATATTGTATTGTGAAAAAGTGATCACTCGATGGAATATTTATTTTTAACCATCTAATATCTTTGAAATGAAACGACATGGAATATTTTATAAATAAATGATCAATATATGCTTATTAATTTATTTTCAAATGATATTACTTTTTGATTTACTTTTCAGTAAGATATCTATACATTTCTTATTTCTTATTCAGTTTTAGTAGTAAGTAAATTATTAAATATTACAAAACCAGAGTGGTGAAGGATAGATACAAAAATATTATAATATTTTCATTACATGTATTCAAGTTTATGTCATGATTATTACATTCATTTTGTCTCAGTCGAAGCCAAGCACGTATTATGCTAAATGAACATTCCAATCCTGTCTTCATCAAACATGGAATTTATTAATCTATTATATTAAACTTTTATGATATGAAAAGATTTATAAAAAATCATCTTTAAGTCTTACAAATAAAATCAAATTCATAGTTCTAATTACATTAGAACTCAAATTACAGGCAATGATTATAAAAATTATTTATAATCGAGGGATCTTCAACGAAAGGGCGTTTTATTACATCCACTATAATCATTTATTCCGTCTGTCAACATTTGAAATATTGTATATCAGGGTTGACATACCAATTAGGTCTCGAATTATAGAAAATATAATAAAATAATTTTGCTTAGAAATGCATATCTATATTATATACTCAAATATGTACAAAATATAATATATACAGATTATAGAAACTTCTTAAATTTTAGAAATAAAAAAAAGGCCAAAAATGGAGTTACCTTCTTATTTCAACAGATTACTCACAACCTCAATTACAACTACGTATAATTTTAAAATAAATTGTATTGGTGGAATATACACTTCAGTAAATAAGCTTTGAACTGAGAATATCACATATTTATTATGTGTTGTTCACTATGTTCGAAATCTTTATTTGTATACTTTCATAATAGTTTGTTTTTTTAATTTTAAATAATTAGTTTTATAGTATTTATATTTTCTAAATTATGTTAGTTTTAAAGAACATTAATTGATTTTTCCTAGCTTATTTTTATTTAAATTGAATTCCGAATATTTCCAATATGAGATGGTCATACTATAGATAGCAAAAGCAGACAGTTTGTTAAATTTTGGATTTCTCATATTTTATTCTTTTTTTTTTCACAGAACTTAAAGTCAGATTATTCACCACGTACTCTTGTATTATTCGATTTGTATGACCGAAATCCTCTATTAATCCATTTCTGGATTAATTTAGACCTATTGATTATTATTGAAATGCATTAGGCAGACGTTAAATTTTTACTTTACAACTAACTGTACCAGAAAAAGTGCACTAGATTAACTGAATAAACTTTATTTTTTTCGACACAACTATCTTTTTGAAAAAGCAGCTATAATTTTCCAATAAATGATTCGTTTTCTTTAGATGAATAGTAATGGTCAGTTCAAACAACTTTACTTGACACTTGCATCACAACAAGAATTGCTATTAAAAAATGCTACGAAGGCACTGTCATTGCCACGATTAATGCCAGGTTCATACAAGCTTTTCACTAAAAGATAAATATGAGTCAGCGTGATGCTATAGATTCTTCCTTAATTAATGAATGGCCTAGCTAGTATCAGAAAAAAAAAATTCTTTACCTTTATGCATTATTAGATACAGTCCAAGTCGATAAAAAAAAATGCAGAAAAGATTGAAAGGACTTTAAAGAAACAAATAAAAAGAGGCAGAGGGGAATGAATCTCGATGGCGACTTGGCCGAGAAGCTAATCGAGTATGCATTGACCCGCCGCTGTGGTCCATCCATTCCCACTCCCCACTGTATCAGGAAGAGGATTTTAAATTGGAAAACGGAATTTATAACCCAGAGGGCTGAGGATGATAGAATCGAAGAGAGATAGTATCTGCACCCCGAACGTGAGGAACCTGTGGCTCTGGATCAAGTGGCATCGAGTTTTGTGTTGTGCTGGTTGCAGTTCCGTCTTGTAGCAGCTTGTGAATAATGAATAACTTCCTCTCTCCACTCCCTCACCCCTGCTTCAATGTAGCCTCCTTCACAATGCCTCTTCCTCAGGAATATTAATCGCTAAAATTGGTTACTAATTTGTAAATCACTGATCTTTCTACTAATTGGACACTAATTAATTTTTTTTGGTTTTGGTGCAATGGTTTAGTTTTATGCGTTAGATGAAACGCACATGCATGCCATCCGAAACGAATGGCATATGAGAAATCTTCCAAACTTTCAAGCTCCTCGTCGTTATACAAGAGGTTTACTTCTTCCTCCTGTATAGGGTTTACCATTGTGAAACATAATTGTGGCCTAGAATTATTATAAATTTAGAACTTGGATGTAACTTAATTTTGAAAATTTCAAGATTTTTACTTTTTTCTCCCATTTCTTATTAATTCTTTACATTACTAATTCTTCCTTCCTTGCCAGTATGTCATTATAAACATTTTATATTTAAAAATAAATAAATTATAATAAAATAAAATAAAGCCTTGTCCATTTTTATTAACAATGATCCATTGGAACTATATATCCATTCTTCTGCTCACAAGTGAAGAGTAAAGGATGTCTCCAGGAGACCCAGCAGGGCCCTGTTTCATAATGAAAGCTAATAGTATTAGTTCATAGTACAAGTGTAGAAACTAGTGTGGTAATAATACTAATAGTGATATCACAGGAATTAAGATATACTAAGGTACAAGTTACTATTGTTCAAGTCTGTGTAATTGTAACTTAAAAACAGAACCTACCTTCAACTGTTTTAAAGCTGTAAATGTAAGTGAAGGAAGGAAAGTGGTTTGTAAAAAAGTTTTAAATCTAAGATATAAATTTTTTAGAAAAAGTTATGTGACAAGGGCAATTAGCCTGGAATTTTTAAGATTTAAAAAAGAAATGATATAAATATTCAAGGTGGTATCATTGAGAATTGCCTGAGGGCCGAAACGTTGGAGAAATTTTAAAGAATAAAAGTTGAGAGGAAAAAAAGGATCAAAATTGTTTCAAATTAAGAATAAACTAAACCACTCTCAAACAAGCATATATAAAAAATTATTAATCTAATAATTAACATTGTTTAGTTTACAAAGCGTAGTAAACAATCGAAGAAAAGATGAAGAGGAAGCTGTTGTAAATTTACTTTATATTTTATAAAACATTGAAACGATATTTCTTCTATTTGATGGTTTTTGGACTTACGGCAGTATAATTCTCAATAGGTAATATATATGTCATAGGGAAGTGATAAAATGGAGAGTCGATCAAATCCTTAAGGTAGATGATAAATTCAGGGAAAATTTAAAAATAAAAATTTTTATGGCGATTTCTCTGTTATTAATTATTAAGTGCAGAGTAAATAATACAATTATCATTGAAATTGTTTATTCGAAACTAATCAACACAAGAAATAGGAACTTTTATTAATAATAATTTTCATATTGAAAAGTTCTTCAAGAGACATTCTGTTATCATTTTATCTATATAAGGACAAGGATGATAAATGACGGAGTACGGTACGCATATCCGCCTGCCCAAACGCGAAAATAACACAGGCATTAGACAATAAAAAAGGAGAGAAATAAAGTTGAAAAATGAAGGGAGTGCGGTGTTTAATCAAAATGGAGGCGCCATGTGTTGTAGACTATTTGTTAGGGTGCATATTAGCTAATCGGAGGACACCGATAATTTAGGCAGATATCATCTGGTCCTGACAGCCACCATCGACGGATGTGCCTCACCCGATCTGTGTCCCCGGTCGTTAGCGTATACCCGACCGCCATATATCAAAGTTCTTGCCACTATTCTAGTCAGCCAGTCATCTCGTCCATTAAATACCCAGAATTAGGCACAGCTCAAAGGTAAAGCAGATAATTATTATAAATTAGCACGTTACTTTTGTATTATAATGAAAACTAGGAATAGACTTACATTTATGGAATATGTATCCATGAAGAACGAGATGGACTGTATAGTTTTTTGTAGAAACCTATTTTTTCTACCATTTTCGGTTTCAAGGAAAAAACTTCTCAATTTACTCCGTATTAATTACAAAAACTTTTAATTGCTTATGAGCATTTTTATCATAAATTTCTTCCAATCTATTAAATACATATATGTCAGTGGTTCGGGAAGTTTCATATATAAATCCACTAAAGAATGTAAAACGTTTCTAGTTGCTCTAACAAAAGTTTTGATATGTGAAAAAGTATATCTCAGGTATTTGATCAACGGATGTCTACCATCACTCAAATTAAAGCTAGTTTCATGCTCTATAATGTAGTTTATGGCGTTTATCTTCGTAGGAGTAGTGGTTTTATGAATTCACCAAAATAAATTCACAAAATATTGACCTCTAGTAGTTGAACAAATTTTCATGTGGATATATAATAAAAACTATGACTCTTGCAAAGATTTGTTTTTATTTTTATTTAATACCTGTATTGAAATTTACAATTTTACATTATGATACATTCAGTGAATTTGATCTCATTTATAATGGAGTGAGTGATACAGCCGTGTTGAGAAACTACCCATTAGTAGAGCTCTAGACGTATTTACATTAGCAGGTCTCATGGCCATCTTCTTTTCAGGCGCCTCGGAGGATTGTCAGGAATGGATGAGGATGCAAGGTTAAAAACTAGTTTAGATGGTTTGGAAGTTTATAATGTAAGGAATGATATCTGATTCGGGCTAGATCGGTCACATGTGGAACATTAAGGTCTTTGTGTATGATTCTATTTGTGACAAAGTAAGAAGCATTGAGGATTTTACAATGGATTTTTGATTGTAAGATTGGATACAAGAGGAATTCGAAGGTTTAGTGGAGCCCCAACTCCGTATGTCCAGATTGGCCTAATTACAGTCATGTAGATCAGTCTTTTGTAATGAATTAGAAATTTAGACTGTTAGACTGTAAGTGATGTAATTGGACGTGCAGTTTCCTGTCTTTTCAGTCTTGTTTGAGGATCCCAGATTAGTCGTTTGTCCAGATTTAGTCCAAAGTAGCGGATCTGTTTGACAGCTTACCGCCATAAACGACATTATAGCAAGTGATACTAGCTTTAATTTGAATGCTGTCTACATCTATACGTGTACGTCTAATGATTCATAAGATATACTTTTTCATAAATCAAAAAAAAATTGTCGATGTATTTTGACCAATACCATGAAAGCTACTACTCCTACGAAGATAAATGTCATAAAATACTTTATAGTACATTGAACTAGCTTAAATCTGAGTGCTAATACATCAAATGATTCCTAAGGTATAGATTTCCCAAAATAAATTCACTAACTACTGATTTTTCGTTATAAAATAATGCTTTTTAAAAAGTGTATGGTGGTAAATATTGAACTAATAGCTCTTTTAGGGCTCATATTTGAAGAAATATAATCTTTTTTAATTGATGAATGATGATAATGTTGTATTAGATTTTTTAATGTTGCAGGTAGTTTTAAAGATATGGAGCTCCGAAACAATTATATTTTTAAACGTTTCACAGCAGTCGCTATTTTTTAAAGCCATGATCTAACTGGCTGACTCTCATTTCTTTACTGTCAATCCAATAAAGATTCAAAAAAGTGTAATCAATGTTTCCATCAGATAATATGTTTGTTTTTTTCTGCATGGACAACTATTATTCTTCAATGGTTGCAAGACTCATCACTTCAAACTAGACTTCATTTTTTCTCAGAAAAATTCAATTTATCTAGTGACATTTCCCAATTGTTGTCGCCATTATTCGAATTTACGATTAACTTTCTGTAGCATAGCAACGAATTTGTAAGAAAACAAAGAATTGTTACTATCTCAACAGCCTCCTCAAGGAGACTTTTTTTTTTAGCAGCGTCTTTGATTGGTTCAAAACGAAATGTTATATTATCAGTAATTTTCTACTTTACTTTTTTTTTTTATTTGATCAGAAATTAGTAGTTTTTTATTTGTAAGAAACTGAATTCAATAAAAGTACACTTTTTTTTTTTAATTTTTGATGTATGAGTCCACCGAATATCGAAGTGGCAAATCTCAAATTCTGACTCAGTACTAATGTATAAAACGTTTGAGAACAAAATTTCTTATTTCATTCAATTGTTTTTTTTTTTTTTTCAAAAAATCCTTTTTCCCACTTTACTAATTCTAGGTTCCAATTACATCCGTGGTTTATGGTTTGCTCTTGTGATAGTGTTGGACTGGTGCTGCAGCCTATTGGAGGCTTTACATTTAAAATTGGATTACCTATGTAAATCTTTATCTAATATAAATTCGAAGCTTGTTTGCGAATTTCCGCAATCTGCTGGTTGAGTGAAGTTAATTCCTCATTGAGCGGCATATCGAACCTCCATAGAACGAGCTAATGTTGAAAACAAACGAACTGTTGCCTTTGGCGGTGTGTTGCCGGCCACGCTGTGTCCACATAGCTCCCGCTTGGATGTTTGGTTCATCCCTGAATTATTTAGAAGGCAGTGGTACAACCGTTGTTTGCCATCCCTAATCACGCCCTTCTAGAGAGCGTTTACACACGGGGTTTAATTTTCTTGTCGTTGTTACTTAGTGGATGTTATAAACTGGGGATAGCGTTTGTAATTTGTCTCTACATGTAGGTTAAGCCTAACATAAAAATAATTGAATTCATCCATTAATATTTATTTATTTAAATCATAATTTGAAAGAAATATTTATGTATAAGACCTAACTATTTGGCGTACCGTATATACTATAATAGACAAATTTATA